>NW_017190158.1:300000-594094 GCF_001704415.2 Capra hircus | reverse complement strand
AAAGAAGAAGACAAAAAGAAAGACTATGAAAAAATACTTGAGGAGATAATAGTTGAAAACATCCCTAAAATGGGGAAGGAAATAATCACCCTAGTCAAGAAACGCAGAGTCCCAAACAGGGTAAACCGAGGTGAAACACCCCAAGGCACATATTAATCAAATTAACAAAGATCAAACATAAAGAACAAATATTAAAAGCAGCAAGGGAAAACAACAAATGACACACAAAGGGATTCCCATAAGGATAACAGCTGATCTTTCAATCGAAACTCTTCAGGCCAGGAGAGATTGGCAAAACATACTTAAAGTGATGAAAGAAAATAATCTACAGCACAGATTACTGTATCTAGCAAGGATCTCATTCAAATATGAAGATGAAATCAAAAAGTTTTACCCAACAAGCAAAAGCTAACAGAACTCAGCACCACCAAACCAGCTCTCCAACAATTGCTGAAGGATATTCTCTAGACAGGAAACACAAAAAGGGTGTATAAACCCGAACCCAAAACAATAAAGTAAATGGCAATTGGATCATACTTATCAATAATTACCTTAAACATAAATGGGTTGAATGCCCCAACCAAAAGACAAAGGCTGGCTGAATGGATACAAAAACAAGACCCATATATATGTTGTCTACAAAAGACCCTTCTCAAAACAAGGGACATATGCAGACTGAAAGTAAAGGGCTGGAAAAAGATATTCCATGCAAACAGAGACCAAAAGAAAGCAGGAGTAGCAATACTCATATCAGATAAAATAGACTTTAAAACAGAGGCTCTGAAAAGAGACAAAGAAGGCCACTACATAATTATCAAAGGATCAATCCAAGATGAAGATATAACAATTATAAATATATATGCACCCAATATAGGAGCACCACAATATGTAAGAAAAATCCTGACAAATATGAAAAGGGAAATTAACAATAACACAATAATACTGGGAGACTTTAATACCTCACTCACACCTATGAATAGATCAACTAAACAGAAAATTATCAAAGAAACACAAACTTTAAATGATACAATAGACAAGTTAGACCTAATTGATATCTATAGGACATTTTAACCTAAAACAATGATTTCACCTTTTTCTCAAGTGCTCACGGAATCTTCTCCAGGATAGATCACATCCTGGGCCATAAATCTAGCCTTGATAAATTCAAAAAATAAATAAATAAATACAATCATTCCAAGCATCTTTTCTGACCATAATGCATTGAGATTAGATCTCAATTACATTGGAAAAACTATTAAAAATTCCAACATATGGAGACTGAATAACCGGCTTCTGAATAACCAATAAATCACAGAAGAAATAAAAAAAAGATCAAAATATGTAGAGAAAGGAATGAAAATTAAAAAACAACAACCCAAAACCTGTGGGACACTATAAAAGCAGTGTTAAGCGGAAAGTTCATAGCAATACAGGCATCCCTCAAGAAACAAGAAGAACATCAAATAAATAACCTAACTCTACACCTAAAGCAACTAGAAAAGGATGAAATGGAGAACCCCAGGATTAGTAGAAGGAAAGAAATCTTAAAATTAGGGCAGAAATAAACGCAAAGGAAACAAAAGAGACCATAGAAAAAATCAATAAACCCAAAAGCTGGTTCTTTGAAAGGATAAATAAAATTGACAAACCATTAGCCAGACTCATCAAGAAACAAAGAGAGAAAAATCAAATCAACAAAATTAGAAATGAAAATGGAGAGATCACAACAGTCAACAAAGAAATACAAAGGATTGTAAGAAACTACTATCAGCAATTATATGCCGATAAAATGGACAACGTGGAAGAAATGGACAAATTCTTAGAAAAGCACAACTTTCCAAAACTGAACCAGGAAGAAATAGAAAATCTTAACAGACCCATCACAAGCATGGAAATTGAAACTGTAATCAGAAATCTTCCAGCAAACAAAAGCCCAGGTCCAGACGGCTTCACAGCTGAATTCTACCAAAAATTTCGAGAAGAGCTAACACCTATCCTACTCAAACTCTTCCAGAAAATTGCAGAGGAAGGTAAACTTCCAAACTCTTTCTATGAGGCCACCATCACCCTAATACCAAAACCTGACAAAGATACCACAATAAGAAAACTACAGGACGATATCATTGATGAACATAGATGCAAAAATCCTTAACAAAATTCTACCAATCAGAATCCAGCAACACATTAAAAAGATCATACACCATGACCAAATGGGCTTTATCCCAGGGATGTAAGGATTCTTCAATATCCACAAATCAATCAATGTTATTCACCACATTAACAAATTGAAAAATAAAAGCCATATGATTATCTCAATAGATGTAGAGAAAGCATTTGACAAAATTCAACATCCATTTATGATAAAAACTCTCCAGAAAGCAGGAATAGAAGGAACATACCCGAACATAATAAAAGCTATATATGACAAACCCACAGCAAATATTATCCTCAATGGAGAAAAATTGAAAGCATTTCCCCTAAAATCAGGAACAACACAAGGGTGCCCACTTTCACTGCTACTGTCCAACATAGTTCTGGAAGTCTTGGCAACAGCAACAGGAGCAGAAAAATAAATAAAAGGAAGCCAGATTGGAAAAGAAGAAATAAAACTCTCACTGTTTGCAGGTGACATGATCCTTAACATAGAAAACCCTAAAGACTCCACCAGAAAATTACTTGAACTTATCAATGAATATAGTAAAGTTGTGGGATATAAAATCAACACACAGAAATCCCTTGCATTCCTATACACTAATAATGAGAAAGCAGAAAAGAAATTAAGGAAACAATTCCATTCACCATTGCAACGAAAAGAATAAAATACTTGGGAATATATTTATCTAAAGAAACTAAAGACCTATATAGAGAAAACTATAAAACACTGATGAAAGAAATCAAAGAGGACACTAATAGATGGAAAAATATACCATGTTCATGGATTGGAAGACTCAATATAGTGAAAATGAGTATAATACCCAAAGCAATCTACAGATTCAATGCAATCACTATTAAGCTACCAGTGGTATTTTTCACAGAGCTAGAACAAATATTTTCGTAATTTGTATGAAAATACAAAAACCTCGAATAGTCAAAGCAATCTCGAGAAAGAAGAATGGAACTGGGGCATCAACCTGCCTGACTTCCGGTTCTACTACAAAGCCACAGTCATCAAGACAGCATTGTACTCGCACAAAGACAGAAACGTAGATCAATGGAACAAAATAGAAATCCCAGAGATAAATCCACACACCTATTTACACTTTATCTTTGACAACAGAGGCAAGAATAAACAATGGATTAAAGACAATCTCTTTAACAATTGGTGCTGGGAAAACTGGTCAACCACTTGTAAATGAATGAAACTAGAACACTTTGTAACACCATTCACAAAAATAAACTCAAAATGGATTAAGGATCTAAATGTAAGACCAGAAACTAAAACTCCTAGAGGAGAACATAGGCAAAAGATTCTCCAGAATAAATCACAGCAGGATCCTCTATGATCCACCTCCCAGAATACTGGAAATAAAGCAAAAATAAACCAATGGGATCTAAAAAAAAGTAAAAGCTTCTGTGCAATAGAGGAAACTATAAACAGGTGAAAAGACAGCCTTCTGAATGGGAGAAAATAATAGCAAATGAAACACCTGACAAACCACTAATCTCAGAAAATACAAGCAACTTATGCAACTCAATTCCAGAAAAATAAACGACCCAATCAAAAAGTGGGCCAAAGAACTAAACAGACATTTCTCCAAAGAAGACATACTGATGGCTAACAAACACATGAAAAGATGCTCAATATCACTCATTATCAAAGAAATGCAAATCAAGACCACAATGAGGTACCATTTCATGCCATTCAGAATGGCTGTGATCCAAAAGTCTACAAGCAATAAATGCTGGAGAGGGTGTGGAGAAAAGGGAATCCTCCTTCATGGTTGGTGGGAATGCAAACCAGTACAACCACTATGGAGAACAGTGTGGAGATTCCTTAAAAAACTACAAATAGAACTGCCTTATGACCCAGCAATTGCACTGCTGGGCATAAACATGGAGGAAACCAGAATTGAAAGAGACACGTGTACCCCAGTGTTCATTGCAGCACTATTTCTAATAGCCATGACATGGAAGAAACCTAGATGTCCATCAGCAGACGAATGGATAAGAAAGCTGTGGTACATATATACTATGGAGTATTACTAAGCCATTAAAAATAATTCATTTGAATCAGTTCTAATGAGGTGGGTGAAACTGGAGCTGATTATACAGAGTGAAGTAAGCCAGAAAGAAAAACACCAATACAGTATACTAGCACATATATATGGAATTTAGAAAGATGGTAATGATAATTCTGTATGTGAGACAGCAATTGAGGCACAGATGTATAGAACAGTGTTTTGGACTCTGTGGGAAAGGGAAGAGGGTGGGATGATTTGGGAGAATGGCATTGAAATGTGTATACCATCATGTAAGAAACGGATTGCTAGTCTAGGTTCAATACAGGATACAGGATGCTTGGGGCCAGGGCACTGGGATGAACCAGAGAGATGATATGGGGATGGTGCTGGGAGGGGAGTTCAGGGTTGGGAACTCGTGTACACCTGCTGTGGATTCATGTCAATGTATGGCAAAACCAACAGTATTGTAAAGTAAAAAAATAAAATTTAAATAAAAAAACTAAAATAAAAATTTCAGGTACATAATTTAGGTATCAGGGCAAACATTATTATGTATTATGCATTATTATGTATGTATGTATATATATATACACATATGTATATGTCAAAAGTTGAGGTGTATGATTTAGCTGTCTCAGTTCAGTTCAGTTCAGTCGCTCAGTCATATCCGACTCTTTGTGACCCCATGAATTGAAGCATGCCAGGCCTCCCTGTCCATCACCAACTCCTGGAGTTCACTCAGAGTGTCTATAGGTAGCAGTATGTTTTTCAGGAGGTATATAACTGCAGAAATGTACTTTTGCAGGATCTGATGATTTGCTGAAAGTGCTTTCACTTCCTTTCACCTCAGCGAGTTACCTATTTTCCCATGTGACTGACACTTTACGATATTGGTTATTTAGGAATATCTTATTTAATTTTCCACACATTAACGAATTTGCAAACATGGATCCAATTTTTAACTTTTAGCTCCATTTCTTTGTTTTCAGAGAACAGATTTGGTTCATTTAAAATACTAAGATGACGATTTAAAATACTAAGATTTGAGTTATGTCTTAATGCAAAGCCTATTTTTGAGAATATTCCAGAGAAAGTTCAGATGCATATGGAAATGTGTATATGTGTGTGTGTTTATGAGTGGAGATAAATATTTACACAGTATACATATATATGCCTATTTGAACATATTACTGTAGGTACATAATTGTAAATATACATATATACCTATATTCCTTTATCTTGAAGTGTTTTTGGTCATGTTTGTCAAATTTATACTTTGATTTCAGTCTCCTGTCTCTTTGGGATTTGTACCAAACCTGTATTAGGTATATTTACATTACTTTAGATCCTCTGTATGTCCTGTTGAGGTAAAAGCCCACAGTCACCTCCTGTGAGAGTTTAACAATCTTTCTAGAGACAGCAACTTTTTCTGAGGTTGTAGAGAATAGACCACACTGTGAACCAAGAAATTTGCCAGCTATATCAGTAAACAAAAGATGCTGCATTCATCAAGACATAAGCCATTGCAATCATTTGTAAATATAAAACATGGCACAACTCTTGATGAAATCAGGTTGCCCACTATAAAGTCCTTAGTTACTGCAGCTGCCACCAATGTTGCCCGAAGAACTGACTTGAGACAGAACAAACAGGTACTAGCCCTAGTTAAGGTGCTTATCAAAGGGATTATTTCAAGGAGCACAGATTCTTGCATCTTCCCATAGGTAGAAAATATCTGAATCCATTCACTTGAGGTGTCCAGTTTTTCTTTTGTTAACCATAATATTCACACTTTCTCCATACCCAGTCGTTGTAGCAAAACTTCAGTAAAACCTGAATCTTCCTATCCTTCTTCAGAGCAGTATTTTTGCAATACATGTGAAATTGCTCCTCATGATTAAACCCTTCTTAGGATGAAGGGCCTGAGGAAGAAAACATAATTTATCAATTTGGGGCTATGCATTTTTTCCAGTAGGTAGCACACATTTTAGAACTGCACTAAAAGTGATTCTTGTGCACCACCTCAGTTTTAACCTATGTTTGCTAATTTGTACTTTGAATAGTTCTGAAAGTCAAAGATCTTATTAAAACTTGAGGGGATTCATGGTTTCATAAATTGGTGACATCAATTTATGCAAACATATAACCATACATGTTTACTTTACTTTTAAAAACCCCTTCTTTACTTTTAGAAACTGACAAATTAGTGAAGTGAAGGGGTGCAAGTGTAGAGTCTGAATATATTCTGACTAATTTAGTCCTGCCTTTGTCTTTTTATTATTTTGCTGTGTCTATACCTACTAAAGCAGTATTGGGTACACATTTTACTTGACACACACTGTGATGCTTAACCTGTCACTTGAACAACTTAGCCAAGGACTGATTTTCTTTCTTCACATGAAGATTTTGCTTAAAATGAGTTGATTAAAAAGGTGGAGTATAATTAGCTTACAATGTTGTGTTTGTTTCTGCTGCCCAGCAGGAAAAAAAAAAAAGTCAGTTGTTAGTAAATATAGCTGAGCCTCCGTTTTGAGCAGTCCTCCGATCTCTCTCTTGGGCCTCCTCTCACACCACACAACCCACTCCACTGGAGCACTCCATAGCACTAGCTATCTACTGCATACTTGTTATGTTACATATGCCAGTGAAATTTGTTCTATTCATTCCATTCTGTCCTTCCCATACTGTGTCCACAAGTCTGTTTTCTATGACTGCATCTCTTCCTACCCTCCAAATGGGCTCTTCAGCAATTGTTTTCTAGATTCCACTGATATGCATTAATATGCAATAGTGGTCCTTCTTTGTTTTTAAAATTATGTCTCTGTGTAATAAGCTCAGGATTCATCTGCACCCCTAAAAATAATCCAAATTTATTCCTTTTTCAGTTTAGTTCAGTCGCTCACTCGTGTCCAACTCTTTGCGACCCCATGAATCGCAGCACATCAGGCCTTCCTGTCCATCACCATCTCCCAGATTTCACTCGACTCTCATCCATCGAGTCTGTGATGCCATCCAGCCATCTCATCCTGGGTCGTCCGTTTCTCCTCCTGTTCCCAATCTCTCCCAGCATCAGAGTCCCTTCCAATGAGTCAACTCTTCGCATGAGGTGTCCAAAGTACTGGAGCTTCAGCTGTAGCATCATTCCTTCCAAAAAAATCCCAGGGCTGATCTCCTTCAGAATGGACTGGTTGAATCTCCTTGCAGTCCAAGGGACCCTCAAGAGTCTTCTCCAACACCACAGTTCAAACGCATCAATTCTTTGGTGCTCAGCCTTCTTCATAGTCCAACTCTCACATCTATACATGACCAGAGGAAAAACCATAGCCTTGACTAGGCTGAATTTAGTCCAGAAAGTAATGTCTCTGCTTTTGAATATACTATCTAGGTTGGTCATAACTCTTTTTCCAAGGAGTAAGCATCTTTTAATTTCATTTCCATCCTATGTATGAACCATAACTAGTTTATCCATTATTAGTTTGATGGATACTGAGATTACTTTCCTTTATTGCCTACTCTAAATGATATTGCAATGTTTACTGGCATACATATCTATTTTTAATTAAGTTTTTTTTTTTTTTTTTTTTTTTTAGTATATCCCAAATAGTGGGACTGTTGGGTTAAATTGTAGTTTTATACCTGGTTATCTAAAGAACTTCCATACTGTTTGGATTTGTGGCAGTAATCATTTATATTCCTAACAGTGCATGAGGACAGGAGGATTCTCTTTTCTCCACACCATTTCCTTCATATTTTATTATGCAAATACATACATACATATATACACACATACATACATATATATAATGCTCTCACACACACATTTACTTCTTTATTTGGTTTCCACAAAACTCAGTCACTCCATGTGGAATCTAATTCCATGACCAGGGATCAAGCCTGGGACCCCTGCACTGGGATCATAGCCACTGGCATAGCAGAGTAGTCCTTTGCTGTAGTTTTTTTTGTTTGTTTTAATGACAGAGATTTATAATGGTGCGAGGTGATAAGTCACTGTATTTTTGATTTGTGTGCATTTGTTAAGTTGAGGTAGTCTTTGATATGTTCAAAAGTTTCTATCACAAACACTTATAGCAAAGTTTTTTCAGCATCTATTGAGATGATAATACGGTTTTATTCCTTCACTATATTTTGATATGCAGCTACTGAAGAATGTTTCCATATCTGAGATAAACCCCACACTTAATAATGGTGTTCAATCATTTTAAGGTATTGGTCGATATTTTTGCTCGTATTTAACTATAGATGTTTGCCTCTGTTCATCTATATGATATTGGTCTCTAACTTTCCTTTTCTGTATTCTCTCAGTGTTAGTACCAGGATGATGGTGACCTTGTACCTTGTGTCAGTTTTCCTTCCACTCTAGAATTTTGAAGGAGTTTCCAAAGTGCATGTGTTAGCAGCTTTCTGACTGGATCTTAAAATTGCATGCAAACCCAGGTGGATTTAATTTGCTCCACTGGAAATTTTTCATCACAGTTACAATATTAGTTCTTGCAATTGCTCTATTAATACTTTGTGTTTCTGTTTACTTGAATTTCCGAGCATTTGTCCATGGATTTCAGGTTCTAAATTTTATTGACATGATTATTTGCTGTACTGTCATGATTCTTTATTATTTCTGTGGTATCAATTATAATGTCATGTCAAATTTGATTGATTTAAGTGTTTGTGTTTTATTTTGTTTTGTTTTGTTTTTGTATTTTTTCTTTCTTGATAAGTCTGGACCGTGATTCACCTAGTTTGTTTATCCTCTCCAAGAAACTCCTTTTAGTGATACTCATTTTGGCTAATTTTTCATCATTTTTTTTCTTTAATTTCTGCTCTGATAGTTATCATTTTTTCCCTTCTATTCACATTGGGGAATATTTCCTGCTTTTTATTCTTTCTCTAAATGCTTTGGATTTAAAATTATGTTGATTACTTGAGATGCCCTGTCCAACACCAACACCCAGAGTTCACTCAAATTCATGCCCATCAAGTCAGTGATGACACACAGCCATTTCATTCTCTGTTATCCCCTTCTCCTCCTGCCCCCGTTCTCTCCCATCATCAGGGTCTTTTCCAATGAGTCAACTCCTCTCATAAAGTGGCCAGAGCATTATAGTTTGAGCTTCAGCATCAGTCCTTCTAATGAACACCCATGACTGATCTCCTTTAAGATGGACTGGATGGATCTCCTTAGAGTCCAAGGGACTCTCAAGTGTTATCTCAAACACCACAGTTCAAAAGCATCAATTCTTCAGTGTTCAGCTTTCTTCACAGTCCAACTATCATATCCATACATGGCCACTGGAAAAATGATAACATGGACTAGATGGACCTTTGTTGCAAGTAATTTATCTGCTTTTAAATATACTATCTAGGTTGGTCATAACTTTTCTCCCAAGACGTAAGCATCTCTTAATTTCATGGCTGCAATCACGATCTGCAGTGATTTTTGAGCCCGAAAAACACATGGTCTGACACTGTTTCCAACTTTTCCCGATCTATTTCCCCTAAAATTATGGGACCAGATGCCATGACCTTAGTTTTCTGAATGTTAAGCTTTAGGCCAACTTTTTCACTCTCAACTTTCACTTTCATCAAGAGGCTTTTTAGTTCCTCTTCACTTTCTGCCATAAGGGTGGTGTCATCTGAATATCTGAGGTTATTGATATTTCTCATCAATCTTATTCCAGCTTTCCCTTCTTCCAGCCAAGGGTTTCTCATGATGTACTCTGCATATAAGTTAAATAAGCAGGGTGACAATATATAGCCTTGACATACTCCTTTTCAACTATTTGAGATGTGTAGTATTTATCATATTCACTATTTTACCTCTTAACATGCTCCATAAATTTCAGATAATCATGTTTTTAATATTATTTGCTTCTAAATTTTTTTCTCTCTGATTTTATCAATGATCTCTTGACCATGTAGAAGTGTATTTGTTAGCCTAGATAGATTCATGGTTTTCAGAGTCCCTGCATTTTGGTGAAATGTCCTATAAGTATCAATTAACTTTTTCAGGTATCTTGTGGCTTTGAATGGTTGTATTTCTTTTTGAATTTTATTTTTGAATTGGAGGATAATTTGCTTCCAGCATTATGTTGGCTTCAGCAGTGCAAAATTGTGTATTAATCTGTAGTAGACCAATGCCCATTTTTTGTTGTTAATTATTTGTTGTTACTTATTGATTTTTCTAAGCCCTTCAAAGATATTTCTTGTCTTTTCTTCATCCCATTTCTCAAATGTTTTATCACCTTTACTGTCATAACTTCCTAGTCTTTTCCAGGTAGTCTTCCATTTTTTCTTTCATTATAGTTTGAGTTTTTACCATGTTCCTTTGCCCACAACATATTTCTCTGTCTTCACAATCCATACATACTGTGTTAATGGTTATTTATTCCAAGACTTCTGGATTTTAGTTATTGCTCCATTCTCCACTTCAAGTTGATAGTTGAGTGGCTACTGTGAGCTTTGGAGTGGGAGAGACTAACAACAATGTTCTTGAGTCTGCAGCTGAGTCTCCCCTCTCTAATGGTGGTACTATGTAGGTTTGTGTCATTTGTAGGTGTCGGTGGGATTAGTCTGACATTATGCAGTATATCTGCTTAAGATTTGGGTTGTGTTTCTGTCTTGCTTGTTGTGTGGTGGTAAGCTTCAGCCCTGGTTCGTGCAGGCAGTTAGGAGTGAAACTTAGATTAAGGAGGAGGTCTACATGGAGAATGTTACAGTTTATATGCACTATAGAGAGGGATTCTCTGGCGTCCCATGAATCTGGTCTCAGTGCTGACACTGAGAAGATCAGGCCCAACTTATGCTCAGAGAGCCACAGTAAGAGATGACATAGTAAGAGATCAAGGAGATTAAAAAATTAACAAGATAAATGGCAAAAAAAAAAAAAAAAGAAAGAAAAAGAAAAAAACACAAAGGTACCACAAACATTAGAGACAAGATAACAGTTTAATAAAACAAAGCAATGAAGTAAATCTCGTCTAAATAAATAAACAAAATCAGAGCAGAGTGTCAACTAAAAAATATAGAATACAATTCTGAAAAGAAGATCATATACAGCTTCCACAGAATAACATAAAATCCAAGTTAATATCAAAATGCATACCTGTTACCAAAAATGAAGAAATGCAATAGCAACAAAAGGCACAGAAAATAGGAAACCAAACTAAAAGTAGAAATAGCTATACAAAAAAAAATATATATATATATATATATGTATTTGAAATAATCTTCAAAGATCACATTAATTGTAGTAACAAAGTAGCCTACAACAGATAAGAAATACTTCATGAACAATACAGTATTCAATGCATCAAAAGACTAATACATATTTCCTAGTCTCATCTGTCAGTGTCCTAGTCCCAACATGAGGCAGAGGACAACTACCCCTCTTTGGGAAGCTCTCCAAAGATGGAGTGAACTGGACTCTGGATTTAAGGAAAGCTGAGACTCATAAGTCCCATAATTCCGGTGGATTTTTACAGCTGCCTGAGCCTGGGCACTTCCTTTCATTTGGCCTCTTCTCATCTTTTGATGTATTCAATAGATACAGGTTCTGTGTCATTAATCATATGTATTTAATCTGCAGCATGCCCAACTGGTTGGAAATTTTCCAGTCCTCTTCTTTAATGGCTCATCCCTGGGTCTCAGGTGTAGTTTTCATCCTTCCTCATATACGGTCATCAAATGAGTCTGCTCTGAGAAACTTGTGGAGCACTGGGGTCTGCCTTGGTGAGTACAGCTGCTTGGAGTGCTGGAACCCTGATGGTGGCTGCCAGGGTCCTGCCCCTGGGGATCCAGGGTAATTTGAAGCAGAAACAGTGTAGGTGAGGAAAAACTTATTTAGAAATATAAAAAGAGATATTAGGAAAGAATAGTATAGTAGGAAAATTTAGTGGAGCAAAGAGGCTGAATAACTTGGTTTATGTGGAAAAACAATAAAGTTCCAGACAAGGAACTTGCACTGTCTGCATTAGGCCACTGGCACCCACTTGAATAACAGAGGGTGCTCCACCTTAGGCTCCCTCTCATGTGGGCCTTATAAGCCAGGGCAAGTAAGTAGACTTGGAGATCCTCCATTCCCCAGATGGGAATTCAGCCTGAAAAGGAGAGGGAGGGAGAGGAAGAAAGAGAGAGATTTGACACGGGGGAAACCAGTCTTTCCATTGACTGGCCGATCTCTATTGTCTTGAAAAGCCTTTTACACTTTTGATTTTATGTAGAGAACAATGGATAATACAAAATTATGCAGAGTCAGCAGCCCTGACTCTTATCAAGACCAGGTTTTCTCTTTGCATACCTAGTTGTGTACACAAGTCTTAGGTGATTTACATCTTCTTCTGGCCAGAGGGCCAATTAACATTTTACAGCCATTTTTTGATAATGGTAATAGTGTTGTTCTTCCCAAAGTCTGGTGCCACTCTCAGAAAGCACTAAATAAGGTTACATTCTTACATAGAAAGGACACAACAATTTCAAACAATGAAAGAAGTACAGTGATTTATAACGAAGAGAAAATTCATTAACTCAGCAGTTTATTATTGCTAACATCCAAACTGCTATATTTCTATTTCTGCATCCCGATTACATTGATTAATATCTTCCCAGATGCCTAAAAGATAAAGGATATGGAGGCCTGGTGGCAAACATTAACTCAACAAACTCTTCACCAAACTAATTCTTAACTCTAAAACGTTCTATATCTTCAAGATGTTTTAAGGTTCTATATCTTTAAGATGTTTTAAGGTTCGTGCCTCTCACGGTTGGGGAGCTGTAAACAATTACAAGTTGTAAAAGTCTGGGCAGGCCAGTCATGTAAGTTAGAAAGCCATCAAAGGGTTTTAAGCCAAGACATTCTTTTCATATGCAGGAAGCTGTTAACTGGAGCTCTGAATTAACTCTTTTCAGGGATAGCCCCCTGTTATGTCAGAAGAGTATAGTATAGCATACAGTAAACAGAAAGATTTTGGTTTTGAGATAGATGCTCAGACAGAGGACCCCTTGAGACCTGACTCACCTTGCCCATCAGGTCTCTCCGCATGACCTTGTCATGGGTGGGATCTCCTGTGCTGGCTCCCAGCAGTGACAATTGTGAATAGGAGCTAGTCATGGGCAGAAGAGATTTGGCCTTAATGGGATCCTTTTCTAGCCTGTATTTGCAGGAGCATGAGTGGTAGTTTTGGCTGGTCTTTCTCTATTCTCTTGTAGTAGATGTTAAACGGCGGGAAGACGAGGGGCTATAAAGGTATCTCTACCTCCTGAGTGTGACACAGCAGTAAGGTCCTGCCTCTTTGGCAGTTTGTGAATTGTCAAAAGTCATTTTCTGCTGCACTATGAATCTTACATGCTCCGTCAGGCCATCTCCACATAACCAATAGCAGTCTTCTCCCAGGAGGGCTCTCTAAATCCTGTGTCCACTTCCAGACCACGTGCACACTGGTTGAGCTACATTGCAGTTTGGGCCCTAAAGGGCCATGACACACATTGTCTGTGTGAATCTCACTTTATACAAATTATACTTCATCAGCTGTTTTACCTTGCTTTCTTGTATTCAAAGTAATTTGCCCTTTAGTGAAGGGGCTTACCTCATTCTGGAAATCTCTTCCCTGCTTCTCCATCTCCCACCACAAGGCACAGGTTTTATCTTGCTTCCCCTTATTCTCCTTCTCCCGTCTTAATTCTTTTCCACCCAAGTGTCTCTGAAACCCACATGGGGGACTGTGGTGACCTGGGTCAACTCCTAGTATTTGTCTGATGCTCCTGGAGAACTATTGTCAGTGTAGAAGTATTATTTGGGATCCATTCATTGAAAGTGGTGAGTTTCATATCCTCCCACATTTTGGTCTTCTTGAAACTTCTCAGGTTTGCCTGGCAAGCTTGATTATTCTTTTTTCCTTGATAGTAAAACAGAAACATTAGTTGAGATGAATTAATCTGTTTGGTAGCAGGTTGCATACATACACACATAACTGGTACTCTTTTGACTTCCAACATGCAATCAAGCACATTGTATTGTTTTTGTTTTACCTTCCCTCTTGGAAATGTCTCTGAATGAGTAATTGTCATCAGCATGAAGAAATGAAGAACTTTCCACATAAAATATAATAACATAATTGGGCTCAAAAAGTCAGCACTTGAATATACCTAGCTATAGTTTGAACATGCCTATTATTTTCCCAGAATACAGATATCTGATTTCAAATTTCGAGGCTTAACTCTATTCAGCTGGTGTCAAAGGTCAGAGACTACCATGGATATAATTTAATTCTTGCAGAATAAGATGGCAAGTTCATAGGAAATTTTACCAATTGGTAGTTGACTACTTGATAAAGAGAGAAAACAACTGCAACAATGACCAAAAAATAAAATAAAAATCAAACAAGCACAGTAATGTATAGTTAGTGATTTAATAAGGGTTGCATATGAATTGACATTTGCTTCATAGAAAAAGCAGAGGAATACCATACAATCATCTATATCTGCTTAATTGTCTCTGCTAATGACTTGGACACTGTGAATCACACAGTAACCAAAAAATAATAATAAGAAGAAGAAAAGAAAAATAATTTTGGATAATTCTTAGAAATCAGAATACTAGAATTCCTTACCTGTCTCCTGGGAAACATGTACGCTAGTAAAGCTGCAACAGTTAGAATTGGACATGGTACAATGGACTAGTTCAAAATCGAGAAAGGAATAAGTCAATGCTATATATTGTTTGTTTATTTAACTTCTGTGCAGAGAATATCATGATAAAATAAAATCTTAGATGAAGCACAAGCTAGAAACAAAATTTATGTGGGAGATATGAATAACCTTAGTTATCAAGAAGAAAACATCCAAATGACAGAAAAACAAGAGGAACTAAAGGTACCTCTTGATGAAGGTATTATCTGTTTCAAGTATAGAAATCTGAAAATAAGATAGTCCTATATAAAAGATGAAATTCTAAGTTTCACATATGAAAACCTAGATGCAGATTTCAGAATTTGGCATATAAAATTCTCTATTATTCACATATACAAATTTGGGGAGAGATGGTCCAACTTGAAATATAGAATTCTCTGTACATCCACATGAAAGTATAGATACAACATTTTCTGCATATAATGTGGAATTTTTCATGTTAGAATTATGATAATCTGGATACAGATTCTTTGACAGGTGCTGGGAGCCAGCGTGAGGAATCCTGCCCATGGCAATGGTCATGAGGAAGGAAGCCCAACAAAACGCAAAGGTGTGATCCGGCTTCAGGGTTCTCCCTGGATTTTCCTGAACATCTACTCCCAAAAACCAGACTCGGCCTGATTATATTGTAATGTGCTTTCCACTCTTCTGACATTCTCTGGGAAAAAAAATTAACTCAGGGCTCCAGTCTCCTGCATATGAAACGAATGTTTCACCTCAAACCCCTCTGATGGCTCTCTAACTTGCCTGACAGGTTCCCCTGGACTTTTTACAACTTGTGAATGCTTTGGACTTTTTACAACTTGTGAATGGTTTACAGCCCCCAATCGCAAGAGGCACAAAGCTTAAAGCATCTTAAAGATACAGAGCTTTTCTAAAAGGCTAAAAATTATACTGGTGATAGGTTTCACTGTTGAGTCAATGACTGCTGCCAGGCCTCCATATTCTTTATCTTTTAGGCACCTGAAGGATATTAATCAATGTAATAGGGACACAGAAATAGGAATATAGTAATTTTGATGTTAGCAACACTAGACTTTTGAGTTAATTACTTTTCTCTTTGTTATTAATCACTGTACTCCATTTACTTGTCATAAATTGTTGTATCCTTGCTATATAAGAATGTAACTTTATTTAGTGCTTTCTGGGAGTGGCACCAGACTTTGGGAAGAACAACACAAATAAGTCTTCTGGTTGACAAACCCTTAACAAAAAAGGGCCATAAAATGTTAATTGGCCTTCTGATCATAAGATAATGTAAATCACCTAAGACTTGTGTATACAACTAGGTATGCAGAGAGAAAGCCCGATCTTGATAAGAATCAGGGCTGCTGACGTTGTATAATTTTATATTATCCATTGATCTCTATGTACAACAAAAAGGTGTAAAAAGCTGTTCTGGACAATAGAGGATGGGCCAGTTACTAGACTGGTTTCCCCCATGTGGTCTATTCTCCTTCTCTCTTTTTCAGGCTGAATTCCCATCTGGAGAGAGGAGGCTTGTCATGTCTACTTGCTTGTCCCAGCTTTTAAGATCCATGAGAAAGGGAGCCCAAGGCGGGGCACTCTCTGCTATTCAAATGGACACCAGTGGCCTAGTGTAGATGGTGCAAACTTCTTGTCCTGAAGTTTTATTGGCTTTCCTCTAAACCAAGTTATTCAGCATCTATTCTCCACTAAATTTTCCTACTACACTATTCTTTCCTAATCTCTCTTTATATTTCTAATTAAATAAATAAGTTTTCCTTGACTACACTGTCTCCCCTTCTAATTCCCTGGATCCACTGGGGAAGGACCCTGACAGACAGGAAATATGAAAATGTTTATTTAACATATCAAAGCATGGTCACAAGTTTTCTCACATGAAATATGATTTTTTTTCATATTCCTCATTTGAAAATCTGTGTGTTGTCTTTCATTCATAAAATACTGTATACTTTCTATTTAATATTTGAAGAACTTTCATTAATTTTCCTGCAAGAAAGGTTGAATCTGCCCACAGATTTTCATGCTTGAGCCATGAAATTCACTATATTTCCATCAAGAAAGTTTTAATGAAGGTCTTCTTATATGAGACTTGGAATTTTGTGTTACTTCACATTTGAAAATCTATGGTGAAATGTTCTCATATGAAATATGAAATCTCAATTTGTCACATATGAAATATTTCTAGATTTGTACACATAAAATAGAGAATTTTCAAGGATTCCAAAATTAAGATCTGAGCTAAACAGGCAAACATCAAACAGCTATATTTCATGTATTTCCCATATAACATATAGAGTATTCTGTATTTCTTTGATGATGGTCTGGGTAAAGATTTCACCAATGAAATAGTGCATTAATATATTTTACACATGTAAAATCTAAGCCCTTATGATTATACAGTGGAAGTGATAAATATATTCAAAAGATTCTATCTGATGACAGAGAGGCTGAAGAAGAATGGGTGTAGGTTTGTGATATTGCATAGGAAGCAGTGATCAAGACATTCTGCATGAAGAAGAAATGCAAAATGGCAAAGTGACAAAGGCTTACAAAGAGAGGAGAAGAGAAGCTAAGTGGAAAGGGGAAAAGGAAAATTATACACATTTGTATGAAGAGTCCCAAGGAATAACAAGGAGAGATAAAACCTTCCTCAGTTATCAATGCCAAAAAAAAAAAAAAAAAAAAAAACAGAGGAAATTAATTGAATGAGAAAGCGCACAGATCTCTTCAAGAAAATCAGGGACACCAAAGGAAATTTTCATGCAAAGAGGGGTACAATAAAGGAGAGAAATGGTACAGACTTAACAGAAGCAGAAGCTATTAAGAAGAGGTGGCAGGAATACGTAGATGAACTATGTACAAAAGATCTTCATGACTCAGTTAAGCACAACGGTGTGATCACGCACATAGAGCCGGACGTCCCGGAATGAGAAGTCAAGCGGGACTTAGGGTAAGTAAAAAGCTCGTGGAGGTGATGGAATTCACTTGAGCTATTGCCAACTTTAAAAGATGATGGTGTGAATGTGCTGCCCTCCATATGCCAGCAAATTTGGAAGACTCTGCTGTGGCCGGAGGACTGGAATGCCACTTTTCATTCCAACTGCAAAAAATAAATAATAAATAAATAAATAAATAAATAAATAAATAAATAATAACAACCCAAAGAATGTACAAATGAACGCTTAATAGCACACATCTCTCACACTCACAAAGTACTGGTCAAAATTCCCCAATCAAGCTTCAAGAGAATGTGAACCATAAGCTTTCAGAGGTTGAAGTTGGATTTAGAAAGGGAAGAGGAATCCGAGATCAAATTTCTAACACCCATTTGGTCTCAAAAACAAGAGAATACCAGGATAGCAACTACTCCTAATGGACTATGGCAAAAAATTTGATTGTGTAGGTCACAACAAAACTTGGAAAATTCTTAAAAACATGGGCCTGACAACTAGAACATGTTAGATGCCTCCCGAGAAATCTATATGCAGGTCAAGAAGCAACAGTAAGAAAAGGACATGAAACAACTGTCTGGTTCCGAGTTGGGAAAAGAGTATTTCAAGGCTATATATTGTCACCCTCCTTATTGAATTTACATGTAGAGTTCATCATATAAAAAGCTACACTGGGTGAAAAAGGGTTTGCAATCAAGGGTGCTAGGAGAAGTGTCAGTAACCTCAGATATGAAGATAACATGATTCATATAGCAGAACATGAAAAGAACTACAGACCCTCTTGAGGAAAGTGAAAGAGGAGAGCAGAAAGGCTGACTGAAAACTTAACATTCAAATGAAAATCATGGCACCCGGTCCCATCACTTCATGGCATAAATATGGGGAAACAATGGAAACAGTGAGAAAATTTTTTTGGGAGGGTTCCCAATATCACTGCAGATGTTAACTGTGGTCATGAAAATAAAATATGCTTTCTCCTTAGAAGGGAAGTTATGACCAGGTTAGACAGCATATTATAAAGCAGACAAAGGTCAGTCTAGTCAAAGCTATGTACAGAAGTGAGAATTTGATTATTAAAAATGTTGACCTTCAAAGATTCAACACTATTGAAATGTGGTGTTGGAAAAAACGCTTGAAAGTCCCTTGGACTGTAAGGAGATCAAAGGAGTCAATTCCAAAGGAAATCAGTCCTGAATATTGATTTGAAGGTCTGATGCTAAAACTGGAACTTGAATAATTGGCCACTGAGATAACAATGGAAAATTTCATGCAAAGATGGGCTCAATAATGGAAAGAAATGATATGGACCTAACAAAAACAAAAGATATTAAGAAGAGACGGCAAGAATACACAAAATAACTGTACAAAAAAAGATCTTCATGACCCAGATAGTCACGAAGGTGTGATCATCTAGAGCCAGACATCCTGAAATGTGAAGTCAAGTGGGCCTTAGAAAGCATCACTACCAACAAAGCTAGTGGAGGTGATGGAATTCCAGTTGATCTCTTTCAAATCCTGAACGATGATGCTGTGAAAGTGCTGCACTCAATATGCCAGCAAATTTGGAAAACTAAGCAGTGGCCATAGGACTGGAAAAGATCAGTTTTCATTCCAACCCCAAAGAAAGGCAATGACAAAGAATGTTCAAACTACCGCGTGATTGCACTCATCTCACATGCTAGTAAAATAAAGCTTAAAATTCTCCAAGCCAGGATTCAGCAATACGTGAACTGTGAACTCCGTTATGTTCAAGCTGGTTTTAGAAAAGTCAGAGGAACCAGAAATCAAATTGTCAACATCTGCTGGATCGTCAAAAAAGCAGAAGAGTTCCAGAAAAACATCTATTTCTGCTTTATTGACTATGCCAAAGCCTTTGACTGTGTGGATCACAATAAACTTTGGAAAATTCTGAAAGCGATGGGAATACCCGGCCACCTGATCTGCCTCTTGAGAAATCGGTATGCAGATCAGGAAGCAACATTTAGTACTGGACATGGAACAACAAACTGGTTCCAAAAAGGAAAAGGAGTATGTCAAGACTGCATATTGTCACCCTGCCTATTTAACTTATATGTAGAACATCATGAGAAATGTTGGACTAGAAGAAACACAAGCTGGAATCAAGATTGCCAGGAGAAATATCAATACCTCAGATATGCAAATGACACCACCCTTAAGGCAGAAAGTGAAGATGAACTAAAAAGCCTCTTGATGAAAGTGAAAGTGGAGAGTGAAAATGTTGGCTTGAAGCTTAACATTCAGAAAACGAAGATCATGGCATCTGGTCCCAACACTTCATGGGAAATAGATGGGGAAACAGAGGAAACAGTGCCAGACTTTATTTTTTGGGGCTCCAAAATCACTGCAGATTGTGACTGTAGCCATGAAATTAAAAGACACTTACTCCTTGGAAGAAAAGTTTAGACCAATTTAGATAGTATATTCAAAAGCAGAGACATTACTTTGCCAACTAAGGTCCAGTTAGTCAAGGCTATGTTTTTTCCTGCGGTCATGTATGGATGTGAGAGTTGGACTTTGAAGTCTGAGCACAGAAGAATTGATACTTTTGAACTGTGGTGCTGGAGAAGACTCTTGAGAGTCCCTTGGACTGCAAGGAGATCCAACCAGTCCATTCTGAAGGATATCAGCCCTGGGATTTCTTTGGAAGGAATGATGCTAAAGCTAAAACTACAGTACTTTAGCCATCACATGTAAAGTGTTGACTCATTGGAAAACACTCTGATGCTGGGAGGGATTGGGGGCAGGAGGAGAAGGGGATAACAGAATATGAGATGGCTCGATGGCATCACTAATTTAATGGACATGAGTGTGAGTGAACTACAGGAGTTGTTGACGGACAGGGATGCCTGGCATGCTGTGATTCATGGGGTCGCAAAGAGTTGGACACGACTGATTGTGAAGGACTGACTCGTTGGAAAATAGCCTGATGCTGAGAAAGATTGAAAGCTGAAGGAGAGTGCAAAGACAGAAGATGAAATTCTTGTTCAACATCACTAACTTGAAGGGCATGAGTTTGAGCAGGCTCTATGCATTGGTGATGGAAGCGGAAGCTTGGCATACTGCAATCCATGGCATCAGAAAGAATCGGACATGACTGAGTGACTTAATAGAACTCAGCTTAAATACTTAGGTTGTCAGAGAAAAGAAAGTGGTAAAAACTCTCTTACCCATCAGCTGATTATCCTCATATTTCCTAATGCCCACTAAGAGTTTTCACCATTACCTCAGAGATTCAGCCAGGATGAACATTTTTTCTATTATATGTTTAAAGATCCCCTAGGGAAACAATGGAAGGGGCATAATTTGCAGAAAGTGGTAGAAGAAAGTAGCATGGACCTTGTCAGGAAGGTAGAATGACCTCGTCAAAAACACACAGGACTCTCCTTTAATTCTTCCCACTGATTTCCTTCTAAATCCAGAAGGAAAGACCTGAACAGTCCTGAGTACTGGTCTTTGCAAAGGGCAATGATCAAGACATTGCTCCCTATTGCTTTAGTGATGACACAAAGCAAGCTCATCATGGTTATCATGCCTCCGTTAACCTCCCCTAATCAAGACAATAGGCTGCAGGAGCCATTGGGGAGCTTAGAGGATCACAAGGTCTCTCACAACGGTTGCATCCACCTGGGCCGTTCCCACAGAGAGGTGGTCAGTAGTGATGAGGTCACCTTTTTCATGATGAAAGTTCTCATCTATTGCCACCAGTCCTCTGGAGTTGAGAGAACCCCAAAACCACAATTCTAGCTTGAAAAGTATATAATTTTTTTGAGTGGAGTATAATTGTCCCTCATTATAATTTTATTGCTGTTAATTTCCCCTTTCTGACTTGCTTGAATTTGCCTTATATATTGAGGTGCTCCTAAATGGCACAATGGATTTAGTTAAGTTCAGACACTCAGTCATGTCCAACTCTTTGTGACCCCATGAATTGCAGAATGCCAGGCCTCCCTGTCCATCACCAACTCCTGGAGTTCACACTTACTCACGCCTATTGAGTCAGTGATGCCATTGAGACATCTCATCCTCTGCCATCCCCTTCTCCTCTTGCCCACAACACCTCCCAGCATCAGAATCTTTTCCAATGAGTCAACTCTTCACATGAGGTGGCCAAAGTACTGGCGTTTCAGCTGTAGCGTCATTCCTTCCAAAGAACTCCCAGGGTTGATCTCCTTCAGAATGGACTGGTTGGATATCCTTGCACAATGGATTAGTTACATCTAGTTGTTACATATAAGCATTACACTCATTAGTAATGGAATCACCTTTTCTCCAGTGCACACAGAACATCCTCCAGGATAGATTGAATCCTGTCCCATGAAACTACCCTTGGTAAATTCAAAAAATAAGAAAAGAAAAAAAAAATTCAAGCATCTTTTCCATTCACAATGAAGAAAGATTAGGTGTCAACTGCAGAGGAAAATAAAATAAAAAATCCAAACATATGAAGGCTAAATCACACACATCTGAATAACCAATAGATCACAAAATAAATCATAATGGAAATCAAACTTAAATACAAACAAATGAAAATAAAAATATGACAACCCAAAAGCTGTGGATTCATAATTAGCAGTGTTAAGAAATAGATGCATAGAATATAAATAAGCCTGCCTCAAGGAAGAAGAACATCAAAGAAACAGCCTACATTTACATCTAAAGCACAGAGAAAAAGAAGAAAATGATTACCCCAAAATTAGTAGAATGAAAGGAATCTTAAATCAGAGTGGAAATAAGTGAAAAAGAAACAAAGGTGGCCATGGGAAAATTAAGTAAAACAAGTATCTGCTTCTTAAAAACAAAAAACAAAGACAAAGTATTAGTCAGAGTGATCAAGAAAAATAAAGAGAGAGAGGAGTGGAGAAGACTCATGAATAATAAACTTAGAAATGAAAATGGATAAATCACAAGAGACAACACAGAAATAAGATCATAAGAGATCACTGTGAACAATTATATGTCACTAAAATGGACAACGTTGAAGACATGAAAAAATTCTTAAGAAAGAATAACAGTTCATTACTGAAGGAGTAAGAAGTAGAAAATCTTAAGAGATGCATCAGAATCATGGAAATTAAAGCTCAGACCAAAAATATTTCAGCAATCAAAACACCAGGACCAGATGATGGTTTCACACATGAATCCTGAGTGGGTTTTTTTTGTTTTTGTTTTGTTTGTTTGTTTGTTTTTGTTTTTTGTCTGTTTGTTAGAATTTACAAAAAAAACACCTAAGTTTTATGTAAGAACAAACACTTAATCAACTCAAACACTTCAGGAAAATTGCAGGGGACTGGGGAAGGTAAGATTTTAATTCAATCTATGAGGCTACCATCATCCTAATATCAAAAATAGACAAAGATGCAACAAAGAAAGCAAACTACAGGCCAATATCACTAACCATATTGGTAAACTTGGGTATAGAAATTTTCCTACAACTTCTAGCAAAAAGAATCTATCAACGTATTGAAAAAGACATGCATCATCACCTTAAACGCAAGTTGGCTTCATCCCAGGGGTGAAAATATTCTTTAATATTTGCAAATCAAGCAAACAATATGATACAACATATTAAAATAAAATATTAAAACCCATATAATTATCTCAATAGATGGAGAGAAATTCTTTGACAAAGTTCAACATATACTTATGATAACTCTCCAGGAAGCCGGTATAAAAGGAACATATCTCAACAGAGTAAAAGCCATATGTGAGAAAATCATGGCAAACAGTATCTACGGTAGTGAAAAACTGAAAGCATTTCCTCTAAAATCAGGAACAAGACAAGGGTGCCCATTCTCATGACAACTATTCAACATTGATTTGAAAGTCCTAGCCATAGTAGTCAGAGAGGAAAACGAAATAAAAAGGAATCCAGGATATTAAAAAAAAAAAAGAAGAAGAAAGGAATTCCTCACTGTTTCCAGATGATATGATCCACTACATAGAAAGCCCTAAAGACATCAGGAGGATATTACTAGAGCAAGTTGATGAATATGAAAATGTTGTGGGTTATAAATTATTACACAGAAGCCCCTTGCATTGCTATACATGAAAAATAAGATAACAGAAAGAGAAATTATGCAAACAATCTGGGTCACAATTGCAGTGAAAGAATAGTATAATTAGGGGTAAATTTACATAAAGAAACAAAAAGAATTATATGTATACATAGAAAACTAGAAAACAACGATGACAGAAATGAAAGATGAGATAAACAGATGGACAATTTTACCAGGCTGATGGACTTGAAGAAATATTATAGTGAAAATTAATCTATAATGTATACCAAAAAATCTATAGGTACAACACAGCCCTTATCAAGTTACTAATGGTATTCTTCAGAGAACTAGAACAAATAGTTTTACAGTATGTATACTTTCACAGTAAGTATAGAAACACAAGGAAACCTCTAATAGCAAAAGCAATCTTGAGAAAGAAGAATGGAAATTCCAGAATCAACCTGCCTGACTAACAATATACTACAAAACTACAGTCCTTAAGACAGTAGCTCAAAGACAGAAATCTAGATCAATGGAACAAAATAGAAAGCCTAGAGATAAGTCCATGCACCTATGGACATCTTAATTTTGACAAAGAAATCAAGAATATACAAGGGAAAAAGACAATCTCTTTAGCAAGTGGTGCTGGGAAAAAAATGATCAACCAGCTGTAGAAGAATGAAACCAGAACCGTTCCTAACACCATATGCAAATTAAACTCAAAATAGATTAAATGCTCCCCCGACAGGCATTTTGCTTTCTTGCATTTCTTTTTCTTAGGGGTGGTCTTGATTCTTGTCTGCTCTACAATATCACGAACTTCCATCCATAGTTCATCAACACTCTGTCAATCAGATCTAGTCCCTTAAATCTTGGCTTGGGTATCAGGTCTCTACAGAGGATGGCTTCAGTTGATCTTCTCACTGCTCTTGGCCGCACAGTGTTATGGTGACAGGATAGACTAGGATGTGTTCTCACCTGTAGGCTGGAAGGAAAGAGAACCACTTTGAAAGGGCCTCTGTACAGTAAATAGCACCAGTGAGTTAGGGCATTTAGCATGACGCTGTCCCTTTGAATCGTCATATTTAGTGATGCTTCATCTGTAAATTTCTCTCCATAGAGAGAATTCCATGAATCCTCTGAATGTCACATAATGAAAAGTGGGCAAAATTTTGCTACATGAAGCATAGAACTCAATATTTCACATATGAATATATGTATATAATTTTCCTTTCAGAAATATGAAATTCTCCAAATTTCATCTTGGAAAATGACAGTAAAACCTTGTGAAAACAAAATTGGAATTCTCTATATTTCACATGAAAATCTGTGTGCATGTTTTCACACTTGAAATTAGAAATTTTGTGTTTTAGTCATGTGACAACTGGATCTTATGTTTCATCTATGTTTTGTGAAAATTTGCTTGTTTCCCTTATGAACATCTGGCTATTGATTTTAGCACATAAAAGACTGAATTTTATTTTTTCACATACGTAAATTGGGGCACTGATATTCCTCTACTAAATATAGAATTCTTCCCTGGTTGTGCACAGGTTAATGTATCTGCCTGCAATGTGGGAGATTTGGGTTCAATCCCTGGGTCGGGAAGATACCCTGGAGAAGGAAATGGCAACACACTCCAGTATTCTTGCCTGGAGAATCCCACGAATGGAGGAGCTTGGTGGGCTACACTCCATAGGTCACAAAGGGTCAGACACGACTGAACGACTTCACTTTCACTTCACTTTCACACTTTCTATATTAATGTATGAAAATTTAAGCAGAGATTTAACCCATCAAATATCGAATTTTCAATATATCATTCAGGAAAATGTAGGTCATGATTTTCCTACATGAAATATTCACTTCTCCATATTTCAAAAGTGAAACTCATAGCATAGATTTTGCTACATGAAATACGTATTTCTCTAAATTTGACCTTTTAAACTCTAGTCACTCCAGGATAGATCACATCCTGGACCATAAATCTAGCCTTGGAAAATTAAAAAAAAAAAAAAGTTTGAAATCATTCCAAACATCTTTTCTGACCACTTTGCAGCAAGATTAGATATCAATTACAGGAAACAAACAAACAACAACAACAAACCCGCTAAAAATCCCAATATATGTAGGGTGAAAAACAAACTTCTGTATAACCAGCAAATCACAGAAGATTAGAAAACATATGCATAGAAATGAATGAAAATGAAAACATAATAACCCCAAACCTATGGAACACTCTAAAAGCAGTGCTAAGTGGAAGGATCATAGCAATACAGGCTTACCTGCAGAAACAGGAAATAAGTCAAATAAATTAACTAACCATACAAATAAAGCAACTAGAAAGGGAAGAAATTAAGAACACCAGGGCAAGGAGAAGGAAATAATTTGTAAAAATTAGGACAGAAAGAAATCAAAGAGGACACTAATAGATGGAGAAATATACCATGTTCATGGATCGGAAGAGTCAATATAGTGAAAATCAGTATAATACCGAAAGCAATCTACAGATTCAATGTAACCACTATCAAGCTATCAGCGGTATTTTTCACAGAGCTAGAACAAATAATTTCACAATTTGTATAGAAATACAAAAAAGCTCGAATAGACAAAGCAATCTTGAGAAAGAAGAATGGAATTGGGGGAATCAATCTGCCAAACTTTAGGCTCTACTACAAAGCCACAGTCATCAAGACAGTATGGTACTCACACAAAGACAGAAATATAGATAAATGGAACAAAATAGAAAGCCCAGAGATAAATCCACACATATGGACACCTTATCTTTGACAAAGGAGACAAGAATATACAATGGATTGAAGACAATCTCTTTAACAAGTGGTGCTGGGAAAACTGGTTAACCACTTGTAAATGAATGAAATAGAACACTTTTTAACACCATACACAAAAATAAACTCAAAATGGATTAAGGATCTAAATGTAAGACCAGAAACTATAAATCTCCTAGAGGAGAACATAGGCAAAACACTCTAAGACATAAATCACAGCAGGATCCTCTATGCCCCACCTCCCAGAATACTGGAAATAAAAGCAAAAATAAACAAATGGAGTCTAACTAAAATTAAAAGCTTCTGCACAACAAAGGAAACTATAAGCAAGGTGAAAAGACAGCCTTCTGAATGGGAGAAAATAATAGCAAATGAAGCAACTGACAAGCAACTAATCTCAAAAATATACAAGTAACTGATGCAGCTCAAGTCCAGAAAAATAAATGACCCAATCAAAAAATGGTCCAAAGAACTAAACAGACATTTCTCCCAAGAAGACATATAGGTAGCTAACAAACACATGAAAAGATGCTCAACATCACTCATTATCAGAGAAATGCAAATCAAAACCACAATGAGGTACCATTTCATGCCAGTCAGAATGGCTGCTTTACAAAAGTCTACAAGCAATAAATGCTGGAGAGAGTGTGGAGAAAAGGGACCCCTCTTACACTTTTGGTGGGAATGCAAACTAGTACAGCCACTATGGGGAATAGTGTGGTGATTCCTTAAAATAACTGGAAATAGAACTGCTTTATGACCCAGCAATCCCAGTTCTGGGCATACACAAGGAAACTAGAATTGAAAGAGACACATGTATCCCAATGTTCATCGCAGTACTGTTTATAATAGCCAGGACATGGAGGCAACCTAGATGTCCATCAGCAGACGAATGGATAAGAAAGCTGTGGTACTTATGCACAATGGAGTATTACTCAGCCATTAAAAAGAATGCATTTGAATCAGTTCTAATGAGGTGGATGAAACTGGAGCTGATTATACAGAGTGAAATAAGCCAGAAAGAAAAACACCAATAGAGTATACTAACACATATATATGGAATTTAGAAAGAGGGTAACGATAATCCTGTATGCAAGGCAGCAAAAGAGGCACAGATGTATAGAACAGTCTTTGGGGCTCTGTGGGAAAGGGAGAGGGTGGGATGATTTGAAACATGTATGCCATTGAAACATGTATAATATCATATAAGAAATGAATTGCCAGTCTAGCTCTGAGGCAGGATACAGGATGCTTGGGGCTGTTGCACAGGTATGACCCAGAGAGATGGTATGGGGAGGGAGGTGGGAGGAGTGTTCAGGATTGGGAACACGTGTACATCCATAGCAGATTCATGTTGATGTATGGCAAAACAAATACAGTATTGTAAAGTAAAATAAAGTAAAAAACAACAACAGCAACAACAACAACTCTAAAAGAAAAATTAGGACAGAAATAAATTCAAAATGAATAAATAGACCAACCAAAATTTTTAACTAAGCTAAAAGCTGGTTCTTTGAGAAGATGAATAAGTTGGAAAACCAACTTATGGAGGAAACAGTGGAAACAGTGGCAGACTTTAATTTTTTGGCTCCAAAGTCACCACAGATGGTGATTGCAGCCATGAAATTAAAAGACACTTACTCCTTGGAAGAAAAGTTATGACCAACCTAGATAGTATATTCAAAAGCAGAGGCATTACTTTGCCAACTAAGGTCCGTCTAGCCAAGGCATGGTTTTTCCTGTGGTCATGTATGGATGTGAGAGTTGGACTGTGAAGAAGGCTGAATGCCGAAGAATTGATTCGTTTGAACTGTGGTTTTGGAGAAGACTCTTGAGAGTCCCTTGGACTGCAAGGGGATCCAACCAGTCCATTCTGAAGAAGATCAGCCCTGGGATTTCTTTGGGAGGAATGATGCTAAAGCTGAAACTCCAGTACTTTGGCCACCTCATGCGAAGAGTCAACTCATTGGAAAAGACTTTGATGCTGGGAAGGATTGGGGGCAGTAGGAGAAAGGGACCATCGAGGATGAGATGGCTGGATGGCATCATGAACTCGATGGACATGAGTCTGAGTGAATTCTGGGAGATGGTGATAACAGGGAGGCCTGGTGTGCTACAATTCATGGGGTCGCAAAGAGTCAGAGACGACTGAGTGACTGAACTGACTGTAAAGCTGGTTCTTTGAGAAGATGAATAAGTTGGAAAACCATTAGCCAGAGTCATCAAGAAACAAAGGGAGAAGAATCAAATCAAAATCAGAAATGAAAATTTAGGAATTTGAACTGGCAATACAGAAATACAAAGGATCATATGAGTCTATTATCAGGAACTCTATGCCAACAAAATGGACGAGTTGGAAGATATGGACAAATTCTTAGAAGGATATAACTTTCCCAAACTGAAGCAGGAGAAAATGGAAAGTCTTAACAGACATGTCACCCACAGAGAAATCAAGACTGTAATCAGAAATTTTACAGCAAACAAAACCCCAAGACCAGAAAGTTTCACAGCTGAATTCTACCTACTATTTCAAGAATAGCTAACACCTATTATACTCTAAATCTTCCAGAAAATTGCAGAGGAAGGGAAACTTCCAAACTCATTCTATGAGGCAGCCATCATGCTAACACCAAAACCAAACAAAGATGACACACTAAAAGAAAGTTATAGGTCAATAACACTGATGAATGCAAATATCCTTAAGCAAACCCTAGCAAATATAATCCAAAGTCATATTAAAAAGATTATACATCATGACCAAATGGCCTTTATCACAGGGTTGTAAGGATTCTTTATTATTCACCTCAATCAATGTAATGCACCACGTTAACAAATTGAAAGATAAAAATCATGTTTATCTCAATAGATTCAGAGAAGGCCTTTGACAAAACTCAACATCCCTTTATGATAACAACCCTCCAGAAAGAAGGAATAGAATGAATAGACTTCAATATAATAAAAGCTATATATGACATAATCACAACAAAATGACCCTCAGTGGTGAAAAATTGAAAGGATGTCCCATACAGTGAAGAAGAAGAAAACAGTTCCCACTATCACCACTATGTCACAACATAGTTTTGGAAATTTTAACCATAGTAATCAGAGAAGAAAAAGAAACAAAAGGAATCCACATTGTAAAAGAAGAATTAAAAGTCTCAGTCTTTGCTGATATCATAATCCTCTACATAGAAAACCGTAAAGACTCCACCAGAAAAATTACTAGAGCTAATCAATGAATATAGTAGTTTCAGGATATAAAATTAACACCCAGAAGTCCCTCGCATACCTATACACTAACAATTAGAAAACAGAAAGACAATAAGGGAACATTCCCTTTCACCATTGTAACAGAAAAAATAAAATAATTATGTATAAATCTACCCAAGGAAACAAAAGACCTATGTATAGAAAACTATAAAACACTGATGAAATAAATCAAAGAGGACATAAATAGATGGAGAAATATACCATGTTCATGGATTGGAAGTATCAATATAGTGAAACTGTATACAGCCTAAAGGAATCTATAGATTCAAAGTAATCACTATCAAGCTACCAATGGTATTTTTCACAGAAATATAACAAATAATTTCACAATTTGTATGGAAATAGCAAAAAGCCTCGAATAATCAAAGCAATCTTTAGAAAGAAGACTGGACCAGAAGGAATCAATCTGCTTGACAAGCTTTACTACAAAGTTGTCATCATCAATCCAGTATGGCACTGGAACAAAGACAGAAATAGATAATTGGAACAAAAAAGAACACCCAGAGATAAAGATACACACCTATGGACAACCTCTCTTTGACAAGGGAGGCAAGTATATACAATGGAAAAAAATACAATATCTTTAACAAGTTGTGCTCAGAAAACCAACTATGTATGAAAGAATTAAACTAGCAATGAAGTACAATGTCATACCAGTCAGAATGGATACTATCCAAAAGTATACAAACAATAAATTCTGGAGAGGATGTGGAGAAAAGGGAAGCATTTTACACTGTTGGTGGGACTGCAAAATAGCACAGGAACTATGGACAACAGTGTGGAGATTAATTAAAAAAGGAAACAGAATGTCCACATGACCTAGAAGCTTCACTGGTGGGCATACACACCAAGGAAACCAGGACTGAAAGAAACACGTGTACCCCAGTGTTCATCACCACACTGTTTCTAATAGCCTGGATATCGGTGCAGCCTAGATGTCCATTGGAAGACGAATTGTTAAAAAATCTTTGGTACATATGCACAATGGAATATTACTTAACCCTTAAAAAGAATACATTTGAATCCTTTCTAATGAGGTGGATTAAACTGGAGCCTATTATACCGACTGAAGTAAGTCAGAACAACAACAACAACAAAAAAAACCCACCAATACAGTACACTAATGCATATATAAGTGCCGAGAGCCAGCGTGAGGAATCCTGCCCATGACAAAGGTCATGTGGAAGGAAGCCCAACAAAATGCAAAGGCATGATCTGGCTTCAGGGGTTCCCCCTGGGTTTTCCTGAACAACTACCCCCCAAAACCAGAGTCTGCCTTCCTTATTTTACTGTGCTTTTCACTCTTCTGACATTCTCTGGAAAAAGTTAACTCAGAACTTCAGTTAACAGTCTTTTGCATATAAAAAGAATGTTTCAGCTCAAACCCCTTTGATGGCTCTCTAACTTGCCTGACAGGTTCCCCCGGACTTTTACAGTTTATGAATTGCTTGCAGCCCCGCAACTGCGAGAGGCACAAAGCTTAAACCGTCTTAAACATACAGAGCCTTTTATAAAGTGCTAAAAATTGTATTGGTAATGGGTTTTCACTGTTGAGTCAATGACTGCTGCCAGGCCTCCATATTCTTTATCTTTTAGGCACCTGAAGGACATTAATCAATCTAATTGGGATATAGAAAAAGGAATATAGTAATTTTGATGTTAGCAACAGTAGACTTTTGAGTTAATTACTTTTCTCCTCGTTATAAATCACTGTACTACTTTTAATTGTTATAAATTGTTGTATCCTTGCTATGTAAGAATGTAACTTTATATAGTGCTTTCTGAGAGTGGCACCAGCCTTTGGGAAGAACAACACAAATAAGTCTTCTGGTTGACAAGCCCTTAACAAAAAAGAGCCATAAAATATTAATTGGCCTTCTGGCCATAAGATAATGTAAATCACCTAAGACTTGTGTATACAACTAGGTATGCAGAGAGAAAGCCTGGTCTCGATAAGAATCAAGGCTGCTGATGCCGCATAATTTTATATTATCCATTGATCTCTTGTACAAGAAAAGGTATAAAAGGCCGTTCTGGGCAATAAAGGATGGGCCAGTCACTGGAAAGACAGGTTTCCCCAGTGTTCTCTTTACTCTACTTTCTGGCTGAATTCCCATCTGGAGCGGGGAGGCTCACCATGTATACTTACTTGCCCTGGCTTTTAAGTTCAATGAGAGAGGGAGCCCAAGATGGGATACTCTCCACTATTCAAACGAGACCAGTGACCTAAGATAGATTGTGCAAACTTCTTGTCCTGAAGTTCTATTGGCTTTCCCTGTAACCCAAGTTATCCAGCCTCTTTTCTCCACTAAATTTTCCTACTACACTATTCTTTCCTAATCTCTCTTTTATATTTCTAAATGAATAAGTTTTTCCTCACCACACCATCCCCCCTTCGAATTACCCTGGATCCACTGGAGCTGGACCCCTGCAAGGAATTTAGAAAGATGGTAATAAAGACCCTATATGTGAGACAGTAATATAGACATGAATGTACAGAACAGCCCTTTGGACTCTGGAAGAGAAAGAGAGGGTGGGATGATTTAAGAGGATAACATTGAAACATGTATATTATCATAAGTGAAACAGATCTCCAGCTTGGTTCAATACCTGAGAGAAGGTGTTCAGAGCTGGTGCACTGGGATGATCCTGAGGGATGGGATGGGAAGCGATGTTGAAGGAATGTTCAGCATGAGGAACACATGTAAACCCATGGCTGATTTATGTCAATGTATGGAAAAGCCACTACAATATTTTAAAGTAATTAGCCCCAAATTAAAATAAATAATTAAAAAAAATACTTAAAATAATAATTTTTTAAAAAGCCTGCTGGGCTTCCCCAGTGATCCAGCAGCTTTAGAATTTCCCTGTCAATGCAGGGGACATGAGTTCGATCCTTGGTCTGTGGGGATGGCACATGCTACCAAAGTAGATGTCCATTTTTGCCCCAACTAACTAACTTGGGTGACCTAGGGCTTCTGCTTTTCAATAGAAGGGAGTACCATGAGAAGTTAACTCATTGCAATGAAGACTAGTCCCAACTTACTGCAACTTGAGAAACTTTGTGCAAAGCAATGATGAAAGTGCGTCCATAAATAAATAAGTAAATTCTGAAAAGTATAAATAAATAAATTCTAAATTTTTAAAATTTTCCCATCACACAAAAATAAACTCAAAATGGATTAAAGATCTAAATGTAAGGCCAGAAACTATAAATCTCCTAGAGGAGAACATAGGCAAAACACTCTCCGACATAAATCACAGCAGGATCCTCTATGCCACACCTCCCAGAATTCTGGAAATAAAAGCAAAAATGAACAAATGGGATCTAATTAAAATTAAAAGCTTCTGCACAACAAAGGAAAATATAAGCAAGGTGAAAAGACAGCCTTCTGAATGGGAGAAAATAAGAGCAAATGAAGCAACTGAAAACAACTAATCTCAAAAATATACAAGCAACTTATGCAGCTCAATTCCAGAAAAATAAACGACCCAATCAAAAAATGGGCCAAAGAACTAAACAGACATTTCTCCAAAGAAGACATACGGATGGCTAACAAACACATGAAAAGATGCTCAACATCACTCATTATCAGAGAAATGTAAATCAAAACCACAATGAGGTACCACTTCACACCAGTCAGAATGTCTGCGGTCCAAAAATCTGCAGGTGTGAGGAGGGTGTGGAGAAAAGGGAACCCTCCTACACTGTTGGTTTGAATGCAAACTAGTACAGCCACTATGGAGAACAGTGTAGAGATTCCTTAAAAAATTGCAAATAGAACTGCCTTATGACACAGCAATCCCACTTCTGGACATACACACCGAGGAAACCAGAATTGAAAGAGACACATGTACCCCAATGTTCATCACAGCACTGTTTATAATAGCCAGGACATGGAAACAACCTAGACGTCCATCAGCAGATGAATGGATAAGCAAGCTGTGGTACATATACACAATGAAGTATTACTCAGCCATTAAGAAGAATACATTTGAATCAGTTCTGATGAGATGGATGAAACTGGAGCCGATTATACAGAGTGAAGTAAGCTAGAAAGAAAAACACCAATACAGTATACTAACACATATATATGAAATTTAGAAAGATATCAGTGTTGACCCTGTATGCAAGACAGCAAAAAAACACAGACGTGTATAACGGACTTTTGGACTCAAAGGGAGAGGGAGAGGGTGGGATGATTTGGAAGAATGACATTGAAACTCGTATACTATCATGAGAGTCGAATCGCCAGTCTACGTCCGATGCAGGCTACAGCATGCTTGGGGCTGGTGCACAGGGATGACCCAGAGAGATGTTATGGGAAGGGAGGTGGGAGAGGGGGTTCATGTTTGGGAACGCATGTACACCCGTGGTGGATTCAAGTCAATGTATAGCAAAACCAATACAGTATTGTAAAGTAAAATAAAGTAAAAATTAAAATTAAAAAAAAATTTAAAAAATGCACAAAAGATAAGACAAATATAAAAAAAAATTTCCCATGTAATATGAAATTTCGGTATTTCATTGTATATCCAGATGTTGAATTGACTGCTTGAACAAATATAAATATATAGGACACTATTCCTTAATGAAATATAAATTCTCTATACTTCATATATGTTTTGGTATGAAAATATAGGTGTCTATATAGGTGAAAATATAGGTGATTCTATTTGAAACTTGGTATTCTCTATAATTCACATTTGAAATTTGGATGATTATACTTCCTACTGCAAATGTGGAATTCCCCAAATTTGTATGCAAATCTGGATGTAGATTTTATAAATGAACACTGCAAATTTCTGTATTTCAAACCATTACCATTGAAACTACCAGGGAACTTTAATAATTTTAGGAAAACCTCCAAGATTTTCTAAAATTAACACTCAAAAGAGATGCCCTTTTCATGATAGCTGACTGTGATGTAAAAACAGGAAGTCAGGAAATATGTGGGTAAAAGGCAAGTTTGTACTTGGCATACAAAACAATGCAGAACAAAGGCTAAATGCAGAGTTTTGCAAATTCCAAGGTTAAACATGGAAACAGAGACAGTGTTCTTGCGCTCCAAAATCACTGTGGACAGTGATTACCACCATGAAAATAAAACACTGTCACTCTAAGGAAGAAAACCTATGACAAATCTAGCCACAATGTGCTGAGAAGCAGAAACATCATTTGTCGACAAAGGTCCATGTAGGCAAAGCTAGTTTCCCCCCCCCACCCTCCTCCTGGGGATATGTATGGATGTCCATCTTGTGTGGCATTACAAAGCATGGCTTAGTTTCACTGAGTTAGACAAGCGGGGATCCATGCACTCTAAGGCCCTCTAATGCCCTCTCTTAGCACCTGCCATCTTACTGGGATTTCTATATCCTTCGATGTGGAGTATCTCTTCACTGCTGCCATGGCAAAATGCAGCTGCTGCTCCTTACCTTGGATGTGAGAAATCTCCTCTTGAGTGCTGGCTGCTCCGGTGTCACAAAGCCACACAGCACGCTGCTCTACCGAATTGGGAAAACTCAATAATGGCCACAGGAATGCAAAGTGTCAGTTTTCATTCCAGTCCTAAAGAGAGGCAATTCCAAACAATACTCAAACTACTACACAATTGACTTCAACTCATGCACTAGTAAAGTAATACTCAAAATTCTCCAAGCCAGGCTTCAACAATGTGTGAACCTTGAACTTCCAGATGTTAAAGCTGGTTTTGGAAAAGGCAGAAGAACAAGTCATCAAGGTGCAAACATCCACTGCATCTCTGAAAAAGCAAGAGAGTTCCAGAAAAAAAAAAATATATATATATATATACACATATATATATGTGTATATATACACACACACATATATATATATATTTCTGCTTTATTAACTATGCCAAAGACTTCGATGGATCACAATAAACTGTAGAAAATTCTACAAGAGATAGGAAGATCTGACCACCTGACCCATCTCTTGAGAAATCTGGATGCACATCAGTAAGCAACAGTTACAACAAGGCATGGAAGAACAGACTGATTCCAAGTAGGAAACAGAGGAGGTCAAGGCTGTATTGTCACCCTGCTTATTTAACTTGTATGCAGAATACCTCATGAGAAACACTGGGTTGTATAAAGTAGAACCTGGAATCAGGATTGCATGAAGAAATACAAATAACAGCAAATATGCAGATGACACTACCCTTATGGAAGAAAACCCAGAAGATCTAAAGTCCTCTTGATGAAAGTGAAAGAGAAAGAGAAAAAATGACTTAAAATTCAACATTCAGAAACTAAGATCATGGTATCTTGTCCAATCAATTCATGGCAAATAGACTGGGAAACAATGTTAAACTTTATTTATTTTGTTGGTGGAGGGTGGGTCCAAATCACTGTAGATGGTAACCGTAGCTATGAAATTATAAGATGTTTCCTCTTTGAAAGGAACGTTATGACAACCTACACTGCCTAACACCCAAAAAAGATGTCCTTTTCATTATAGAGGAGTGGAATGCAAAACTAAGAAGTAAAGAAACACCTGGACTAACTGGCAAATTTGGCCTTGGAATGTGGAATGAAGCATGGCAAAGACTAATAGAGTTTTGCCAAGAAAATTCACTGGTCATAGCAAACACCCTTTTCCAACAATACAAGAGAAGCCTCTACACATGGACATCACCAGATGGTCTACACTGAAATCAGATTGATCATATTCTTTGCAGCCAAAGATGGAGAAGCTCTATACAATCAATAAAAGTGAGACCAGGAGCCAAATGTGGCTCAGATCATGCACACATTATTACTAAATTCAGACTTAGAATGAAGAAAGTAGGGAAAATCGCTAGACCATTCAGGTATGACCTTAATCAAATCCCTTATGATTATACAGGGGGAGTGAGAAATAGATTTAAGGGCCTAGATCTGATAAATAGAATGCTTGATGAACTATGGAATGAGGTTCGTGACATTGTACAGGAGACAGGGACCAAGACCATCTCCATGGAAAATAAATGTAAAAAAACAAAATGGGTGTCTCGGGAGGCCTTACAAATAGCTGTGAAAAGAAGAGAGGTGAAAAACAAAGGAGGAAAGGAAAGATATAAGCATCTGAATGCAGAGTTCCAAAGAATAGCAAGAAGAAATAAGAAAGCCTTCTTCAGTGATCAAGACAAAGATATAGAGGACAAGAACAGAATGGGAAAGACTAGAGATCTATTCAAGAAAATTAGAGATACCAAGAAAACGTTTCATGCAAAGATGATAGCTCAACAGTGGACCGAAATTGTATGGACCTAACAGAAGCAGAAGATATTAAGAAGAGGTAGCAAGAATACACAGAAGAATTGTACAAAAAAGATCTTCATGACCCGGATAATCACGATGGTGTGATCACTCATAGAGAGCCAGACATCCTGGAATGTAAAGTCAATTGGGCTTTAGAAAATATCACTATGAACAGAGCTAGTGGAGGTGATGGAATTCCAGTTGAGGTCTTTCATATCCTGAATGATGATGCTGGGAAAGTGCTGCACTCATTATGCCATCAAATTTGGAAAACTCAACAGTGGCCACAGGACTGGAAAAGGTCAGTGTTCATTCCAACCCAAAAGAAAAGCAATGCCAAAAAATGTTCAAACTACCTCACAATTGCATTCATCTCACATGCTAGTAAAGGAATATTCAAAATTCTCCAAGCAAGGCTTCAACAATATGCGAACCATGAACTTCGTGATGTTCAACCTGGTTTTAGAAAAGGCAGAGGAACAAGAGAACAAATCACCAACAGCCACTGGATCATGGAAAAAGGAAAAGATTTCCAGAAAAACATCTATTTCTGCTTTATGGACTATGCCAAAATCTTTGACAGTGTGGATCACAGTAAACTGGAAAATTCTGAAAGAGATAGGAATACCAGACTACATCAACTGCTTCTTGAGAAATCTGTATGCAGGTCAGGAAGCAACAGTTAGAACTGGACATGGAACAACAGACTGGTTTCAAATGGACAAAGGAGTATGTCAAGCCTGTATATTGTCACCCTGCTTATTTAACTTATATGAAGATTTCAGTTCAGTTCAGTTCATTTTCTCAGTCGTGTCTGACTATTTGCGACCCCATGAATTGCAGCACGCCAGGCCTCTATGTCCATCACTAACTCCTGGATTTCACTCAGACTCGCATCCATTGAGTCAGTGATGCCATTCAGTCATCTCATTCTCTGTCGTCCCCTTCTCCTCCTGCCCCCAATCCCTCCTAGCATCAGAGTCTTTTCCAATGAGTCAACTCTTTCGAATGAGGTGGCCAAAGGACTGGAGTTTCAGCTTTAGCATCATTCCTTCCAAAATAATCCCTGGGCTGATCTCCTTCAGGATGGACAAGTCGGATCTCCAGGCCATCCAAGGGACTGTCAAGAATCTTCTCCAGCACCACAGTTCAAAAGCATCAATTTTTCAGTGCTCAGCCTTCTTCACAGTCCAACTCTCACATCCATAAATGACTACTGGAAAAACCATAGCCTTGACTAAATGGATCTTAGTTGGCAAAGTAATGTCTCTGCTTTTGAATATGCTATCTAGGTTGCTTATAACTTTTCTTCCAAGGAGTTAAGCATCTTTTAATTTCATTTTTGCAATCACCATCTGCAGTGATTTTGGAGCCCCCAAAAATAAAGCCTTGCCAGGGTCCAGCCCCGGTGGATCTAGGGAATTTGAAGGATGGACGGAGTCAGTGAGGAGAGATGTATTTAATTAGAAATGTAAGATTAGATTAGAAAAAATAGTGTAGTAGGAAAATTAGTAGAGAAATATCTTGGTTTACATGGAGAATTAATAAAGCCTCAAGACAATAGGTTTACACCATCTATATTAGGCTACCAGCGCCTGTTTGAATATTGGAGGGTGCCCCACATTGGGCTCTTTTTCACGTGGGTCTTAGAAGCCAGGGCAAGTAAGTAGATATGTCGAGCCTCCAAGCCCCAGATGGGAATTCAGCTAGAAAATAGAGAAGACATGGGGAGACCAAGCTGATTCAGTGAGCAAGGCCCCAATAACTTTATTTTTTTAAAAGGACTTTTATACCTTTCCCACCAATGATGTTGTGTACATTATCTTCTGGCCTTGGAGGCCTGTGAAACATTTTAAGACCCTCTTTTGATAAAGCCTGCTCAACCAGAAAACTTATTTTCCCTTGAAGTGTTTTTTCTTTATATTTCTAATCTATGTCAGCCTCAGAAAGTATCAAACAAAGTTACATTTTCACAAGCAAAGATGCAGTAAGTTGCAACAAAGAAAGAACCAATTAGCTCTAAAGTCTGATGTGGTCAGTTTCAAGGCTACACTTGATTTTTCTTACATTCTACCTATGTTAACGAATGTGTTCCCAGGTGTACAGTGCATAAGAGATATAGGAACTTAGTAACAGCATTAGCTCAACAGGGAAATCTTACACCAGCACTCTTCTAATAACTTTTAACTCTTTGAAATGCTTTATGTTTTAGGCTTCTCATGCCTCTCACAGTCGGGGGGCTGTTAAAAATCACATGCATAGTTGTAAAAGTCTCTAACTGTCAGGCAAGTTAGAGAGTCATCAAAGGGGTTTTTGGATTGAAACACTCTTATTATGCCCAGGAGACTTATTATCTAAAAAGCTCTTAAGCTAATTAAAAACTGTTAAATTAACTCTTTCCTACAAAAAGGTGGTGGGGGGACAGGCCCCTGTTAATGTCAGAAGAGTAGGTGAAAAGTATAATAGAGCAAAGCAGGCAGACTCTGATTTGGGGGTTAGATGCTCTGGAAAGTCCAGGAGGAACCCCTGAAGACTGATCCCCACCTTTGCGTTTTGTCAGGCTTCCTTCCTCATGACATTTGCCAGGGGCGGAATTCCTCACGCTGGCTCCCAGCAAACTCTGACACTGTTTCTACTGTTTCTCCATCTATTTCCCTTGAACTGATCGGATCGGATGCAGAGTACATCATGAGAAACACCGGACTGGAAGAAACACAAGCTGGAATCAAGATTGTCAGGAGAAATATCAATAACATCAGATATGCAGATGACAGTACTCTTATGGCAAATAGTAAAGAGGAACTGAAAAGCCTCTTGATGAAGCTGAAAGTGGAGAGTGGAAAAATTTGGCTTAAAGCTCAACATTCAGAAAACAAAGATCATGGAATCCGTTTCCCTCACTACATGGGAAATAGATGGGGAAACACTGGAAACAGTGTCAGACTTTATTTTGGGGGGCTCCAAAATCACTGCAGATGGTGATTGCAGCCATGAAATTAAAAGATGCTTACTCTTTGGAAGAAAAGTTATAAACAGCCTAGATAGCATATTCAAAAGCAGAGACATTACTTTACCAACTTAGGTCCGTCTAGTCAAGGCATGGTTTTTTCCTGTGGTCATGTATGGATATAAGAGTTGGACTGTGAAGAAGGCTGAGCACCGAAGATTTAATGCTTTTGAACTGCGGTGTTGTAGAAGACTCTTGAGAGTCCCTTGGACTGCAAGGAAATACAACCTGTCCATTCTGAAGATCAGCCCTGGGATTCCTTTGGAAGGAATGATGCTACAGCTGAAACTCCAGTACTTTTGCCACCTCATGTGAAGTGTTAATTCATTGGAAAAGACTCTGATGCTGGGAGGGATTGAGGGCAGGAGGAGAAGTGGACTACAGAGGATGAGATGGCTGGATGTCATCAATGACTTGATGGACGTGAGTCTGAGTGAACTCCAGGAGATGGTGATGGACAGGGAGGCCTGGTGTACTGCACTTCATAGGGTCGCAAAGAGTCAGACACGATTGAGTGACTTAACTGAAATGAATACTGCCTATTAAAAAGCAGAGACATTACTTTGCCAACAAAACTCTGTCTAGTCAAGGCTATTGTTTTTCCAGTACTTATGTGGGTGTGAGAGTTGGATTATATAGAAAGCTGAGAAGAAGAAGAGTTAATATTTTTGAAATGTGAATTTGGAGAATACTCTTGAGAAACCCTTGAACTGCAGGAGATCCAAGCAATCCATCTTAGAGAGATCAGTCCTGGGTGTTCATTTGAAAAACTGATGTTGAAGCTGAAACTCAATTCTCTGGCCAACTGCTGAGAAGAGCTGACTTTTGAAAAAGATCCTGATGCTGGGAACAATTGAGGGCAGGAAGACAAGGGGACAACATAGGATACATTTGGTAATAAGGAGTTCATGATCTGAGCCACAGTCAGCTCCTGATCTTGTTTTTGCTGACCATGAAGAGCTTCTCCATCTTTGACTGGAAAGAATAGAATCAGTCTTATTTCAGTGTTGACCATCTGGTTATGTCCATGTGTAGAGTCTTCTCTTGTGTTGTTGAAAAAGGGTGTTTGCTATGACCACTGCATTCTCATGGCCAAACTCTGTTAGACTTTTCAATGTTTCATTCTGTATTAAAGGCCAAATTTGCCTGTTATCCCAGGTGTTTCTTGACTTTCTACTTTTGCATTCCAGTCCCCTATAATGAAAAGTGGAGAAGGCAATTGCGCCTCACTCCAGTACTCTTGCCTGGAAAATCCCATGGACATAGGAGCCTGGTAGGCTGCAGTCCATGGGGTCGCTAAGAGTCGGACATGACTGAGAGACTATATTTTAATTTTTTAGTTTCATGCTTTGGAGCAGGAAATTGCAACCTACTCCAGTGTTCTTGCCTGGAGAATCCCAGGGACCGGGTAGCCTGGTGGGCTTCTGTCTATGGGGTCGCACAGAGTCGGACACGACTGAAGGGACTTAGCAGCATAATGAAAAAATAATATATTTTTGATTGTTAGTTGTAAAAGGTCTTGTGGTTCTTCATATAAACGTTCAACTTCACTTCGTCAGCATTTCTGGTTGGGGCAAAGGCTTGAATTACCGTGATATTGAATGATTTGCCTTGGAAACAGAGATCAGTCTTCCATTTTTGCGATTGCATCCAATTACTGCATTTAAGACTCTTTTGTTGATCATGTTGGCTACTCCAATTATTTTAAGGGAATCCTGACCACAGTAGAAGATATAATGGTCATCTGAGTTAAATTCACCATTTCCAGTCCATTTTAATTTTCTGATTCCTAGAATGTTGACCACTCTTGCCATCTCCTGTTTGACTACTTCCAATTTGCCTTGACTCACGGACATGACATTCCAGGTTCCTATGTAATAATGCTCTTTTAAGCATCAAGCCTTGCTTCTATCACCAGTCACATCCAAAACTGGGTATTGTTTTGCATTACCTTCATTTCTTCATTCTTTCTGTAGTTCTTTCTCCACTGGTCTCCGGTAGCATATTGGGCACCTACCGACCTGAATAGTAGAGCATTAAAATCTTCTTCTAAGGGCTTATTGACAAACAATGTAATAACCAATTCAACTTCTATTTTTATGAATCTGTTCGTTTTTATTGAGTATTTAAAACTGTTTTAGTCACTCTTATTCTAGCAATTTGACTGCTTCACATAGTTTGAGATAGACTTTTGTTGACAGATATACCTGTCATAAATACACAAATTTCTCCTTTCTTAGTATTTTTAGCAGCAATGATATCTTATTCATTTTAATTTCTGTAACTAAATCTGCTCTTTTTATTGTTTAGTTTACCTAATAATTTTACTATTTTTGTTCTGTGTTCAACTTTCTGTATTTTTTTCTATTTATATTAACGTATACCCATACTAATATTTGTTTGTTTCCACTTTCTTTCTGCTGTAAAATTAGAGTTTTTTCTCAGCTTTAGAAGAAGGCATTATCTTCTTCCCAGGACTGGAGAGCTTTTACTTTTTATTATTATTATTTTTAAATGTAAGCTTAAATATATATGGGTTCTTCTTCTGCTGTATCTGATGACTTTCTACATTGTGCTTTCATTTTGGATCACCTCAGAATATGTTCTCATTTCCCCTGTGAGTATTTATTTGCCTCATTGAGCCCTTCAGAATGTGCTGTTTAATTTTGCACACATGTAGTTCAGTTCAGTCACTTAGTCATGTCTGACTCTTTGTGACCCCATGAATTGCAGCAAGCCATGCCTCCCTGTCCATCACCAAATCCAGGAGTTCACTCAGACTCCTATCCATCAAGTTGGTGATGCCATCCAACCATCTCATCTACTGTTGGGACCTTTTGTTCCTGCCCCTAATCCCTCTCATCATCAGAGACTTTTTCAATGAGTCAGCTCTTTCATGAGGTAGCCAAAGTCATGGAGTTTCAGCTTTAGCATCATTCCTTCCAAAGAACATCTGGGACTGATCTCCTTTAGAATTGACTGGTTGGATCTCCTTACAGTCTATGACACTCTCAAGAGTCTTCTCCAACACCACAGTTAAAAAACATCAATTCTTCGGCTTTCAGCTTTCTTCACAGTCCAAATCTCACAGCCATACATGACTACTGGAAAACCCATAGCCTTGACTAGACGGTCCTTTTTTGGCAAAGTAATGTCTCTGCTTTTGAATATGCTATCTAGGTTGGTCATAACTTTCCTTTCAAGAAGTAAGCATCTTTTAATTTCATGGCTGCAATCACTATCTCCAGTGACTTTGGAGCCCCACCAAAAGTAAAGTATGACACTGTTTCCACTGTTTCCCCATCTACTTCTCATGAAATGATGGGATCAGATGCAATGATCTTCATTTTCTGAATGTTGACCTTTAAGCCAACTTTTTCTGGTATGACCTAAATTCAATCGTTTATGATTATACAATGGAAGTGAGAAATAGATTTAAGGGCCTAGATCTGATAAGTAGAGTGCATGATGAACTATGGATGAAGTTTGTGACATTATACAGGAGACAGGAATCAAGAGCATCTTCATGGAAAAGAAACGCAAAACAGCAAAATACTTGTCTTGGGAGGCCTTTGAAATAGCTGTGAAAAGAAGAGAAGAGAAAAGAAGATAAGTGAAAAGGAAACAAGAAAAGGAATGATATAAGCATCTGACTACAGAGTTCTAAATATTAGCAAGGAGAGATAAGAAAGCCTTCCTCAGCCATTAATGCAAAGAAATAGAGGAACACAAAAGAATGGGAAAGACTAGAGACCCCTCAGGAAAATTAGAGATACCGAGGTAACATTTCATGCAAAGATGGGCTCGATAAAGGACAGAAATTGTACGGGCCTAAGAGATGCATAAGGTATTAAGAACAAGTGGCAAGAATACAAGGTAGAATTGTATAAAGAAGATCTTCCCATCCAGATATTCATGATAGAGTGATCGCTCACCCAGAGCCAGACATCCTGAAATATTACGTCAAGTGGGCCTTATAAGGTATCACTACAAACAAAGCTAATGGAGATGATGGAATTCTAGTTGAGCTATTTCAAATCCTGAAAAAAAGATGCTGTGAAAGTGCTGCACTCATTATCCCAGCAAATTGGAAAACGTATCAGTGGTCACGGGACTGGAAAAGGTGACTTTTCATTCCAATTCCAAAGAAACAAAATACCAAATAATGCTCAAACTACCACACAAATAAACTCATCTCACATTCTAGTAATGTTGAAAGTTCTCCAAATCAGGCTTCAGTAATACGTGAACTGTGAACTTCCAGATGTTCAAACTGGTTTTAGAAAAGGCAGAGAAAAAAGAAATCCAAATGCCAACAATCTTGGATCATTGAAAAAGCAAGACGGTTCCAGAAAAAAAAAAAAAAAAAAAACCAACATCTATTTCTGCTTTATTGACTATGCCAAAGCCTTTGACTTTGTGGATCACTATAAACTGTGGAAGAAGGAATGATGCTAAAGCTGAAACTCCAGTACTTTGGCCACCTCATGAGAAGAGTTGACTCATTGGAAAAGACTATGATGCTGGGAGGGATTTGGGGGCAGGAGGAGAAGGGGATGACAGAGGATGAGATGGCTGGATGGCATCACCGACTCGATGGACGTGAGTCTGAGTGTACTCCGGCAGTTGGTGATGGACAGGGAGACCTGGCGTGCTGCGATTCATGGGATTGAAAAGATTGGGACATGACTTAGCGACTGAACTGAACTGAACTAAGAGATAAAGATATACACAGTATACCTACATATGTCTATACATATATACATAATTTATATATATAAACCCTTCCTGATCTTGAAGTGTTTCAGTCATGTTTTTCAGATTTACAAATTGCTTTCAGTCTCCTGTCTCTTTGGGATTTGTGCTTAACCTGTATTAGGTATTTTCACATTATTTTAGGTCCTCTGACTCTGATGCCAGGAGGGATTAAGAGCAGGAGGAGAAGGGGACGACAGAAGATGAGATGGCTGGATGGCATCACTGACTTGATGAACGTGAGTCAGAGTGAACTCCTAGAGTTGGTGATGGACTGGGAGGCCTGGCGTGCTGCGATTCATGGGGTTGCAGAGAGTCGGACACCACTGAGAGACTGAAATGGACAGAACTGAACTGAACTGATGTCTTGTGAGGAAGAAGCCCACAATCACATTCTTTGAGAGTGTAAGAATCTTTCTAAGGGTAGTACGTTTTTCTGAGGTTGTAGAGAATAGAGCACACTGTTAAGCAAGAAATTTGCCAGCTTTATCATTAAACATAGGATGCTGCAGTCATCAAGTCATAAGCCATTGCATCCATCCATAAACCTGGGGGAATCCTTGATGAAATCAGGTTGCCCATTATCAAGTCCTTAGTTACTGCACCTGCCACCTGAAGAACTGACTTGAGACAGAAAGACTAGATACTAGCCCTAGTTAAGGTGCTTATCAAAGGAATTATTTCAAGGAGCCCAGATTCTTGCATCTTCCCATAGGCAGAATATATCTGAATCCATGCACTTGAGGTGTCCAGGTTTTCTTTCGATATCCATAGTATTTTGACATTCTCCATATCTGATCGTTGTAGCAAAACTTCTGTAAAACCTGGATCCTCCTGTCCTTCTTCAGAGCAGTCTTTACACAATACATGAGAAGTTGCTCCTCATGATTAAATCCTCCTTAGAATGAAAGGCCTGATGAAGAAAATATAATTCTCCACTTTTGTACTATGCATTTTTCCCAGTCAGTAGCGCACATTCTAAAACTGCAATTTAAGGGATCCTTGTGCAGCACCTCAGTGTTAATCTATCTGTACTAATTCCTACTTAGCATAGTTCTGAAAGTCAAAGGTCAGCTATTACTTATTAAAACGAGGTGATTCATGGTCTCATAAATTGGTGACCTTGCTTTTTGAAAACATATAACCATATATGTTTACTTTACTTTTAGAAAACCGTTCTTTACTTTTAGAAACAATAACAAATTAGCGAAGTGAAGGGACAGAAGTGTAGATTCAGAATTTATTCTGGCTAACATAACTCTACATTTATGTTTGTCTTTTTTTTTTTTTTTCTTTTGCTTTGTCTGTACATACTAAAGCCATTCTGGGTACACATTTTAATTGACACGCACTGTGATGCTTTACTTATCAGTAGCACATGTTAGCCAAGGACTGGTTTTTTTTTTTTTTTTCTTTACAATTTTGTGTTGCTGTCTGCTGCCCAGCAAATAAATCAGTTATTAGTAAATGTACCTGAGCCTCTATTTTGGGCAGTCCTCCCATCTCTCTCTTGGGCATCCTCTCCTACTCCAAAACCAAATCCACTGGAGCATCCATAGGAATAGCTAACTACTACATACTTGGTGTGTTATATATGTCCTTCCTGCACTGTGTCCACAACTCTGTTTTCTATGACTGCATCTCTTCCTACACTCCAAATGGGTTATTCAGCACTTGTTTTCTGGATTCCATTTAAGTGCATTAATATGCACGCATATACATCTATGTTTTTATTTCGTTGCCACAAACCTCAATGGCTGTGTGTGGAATCAAGTTCCATGACCAGGAATCAAACCCCAGACCCCTGTATAGGGATCATGGTGTTTACCCACTGGACCAAAATGGCAGTCCCTATTGTATGGTTTTGTTTTGTTTTTTAAATGATGGTCATTTGGAATGGTACGAGGCGGTATGTTGTTCTTGTTTTCATCTGGGTGCCTTTGATAAGTTGAGCCAGATTTTGCTACACTCAGGTTTTGGTGAGTTTCTATCACAAACCATTGTTCAATTCAGTTCAGTCGCTCAGTGGTGTCCACCTCTCTGGGACCACATGAATTGCAGTATGCCAGGCCTCCTTGTCCATCCCACAATCCCTCTCAGCATCAGCCTTTTCCAATGAATCAACTCTTCACACGAGGTGGCCAAAGTACTGGAGTTTCAGCTGTAGCATCATTCCTTCCAAAGGAATTCCAGGGCTTATCTCCTTCAGAATGGATAAGTCGGATCTCCCTGCAGTCCAAGGGACCCAAAAGAGTTTTCTCCAACACCACAGTTCAAAAGCATTAATTCTTCAGCACTCAGCCTTCTTCAGAGTCCAACTCTCACATCCATACATGACCACTGGAAAAACCATAGCCTTGACTAGACGGACCTTAGTCAGCAAAGTAATGTCTCTGCTTTTGAATATGCTATCTAGGTTGGTCATAACTTTTCTTCCAAGGAGTAAGTGTCTTTTAATTTCATGGTTGCAGTCACCATCTGCAGTGATTTTGGAGCCAAAAAAAAAAAAAGTCTGACGCTGTTTCCACTATTTCCCCATCTATTTCCCATGAAGTGATGGGGCCAGATGCCATGACCTTCATTTTCTGACTGTTGAGCTTTAAGCCAACTTTTTCACTCTCCTCTTTCACTTTCATCAAGAGGCTTTTTAGTTCTTCTTCACTTCCTGCCATAAAGGTGGTATTATCTGCATATCTGAAGTTATTGAAATTTCTCCCGCAATCTTGATCCCAGTTTGTGTTTCTTCCAGTCCAGTGTTTCTCATGATGTACTCTGCATAGAAGTGAAATAAGCAGACTGACAATATACAGCCTTGATGTACTCCTTTGCCCATTTGGAACCAGTCTGTTGTTCCATGCCCAGTTCTAACTGTTGCTTCCTGACCTGCATACAAATTTCTCAAGAGGCAGGTTAGGGGGTCTGGTATTCCCATCTCTTTCAGAATTTTCCACAGTTTCTTGTGATCCACAGAGTCAAAGGCTTTGGCATAGTCAATAAAGCAGAAATAGATCTTTTTCTGGAACTCTCTTGCTTTTTCCATGATCCAGCAGATGTTGGCAATTTGATCTCTGGTTCAAAAACACTTGTTGAATTACATCAAAAAATTTTCACCAACTATTGTGGTGATTATATGGTTTAATCCTTCACTATACATTGATATGCAGCTACTGAAGAAGGTGTCCATATCTGAAACAAACCCCACACCTAATAACGGTGTTCAATCCTTTTATCGTATTGGTGGATTATTTTTTTGCTCGTATTTTGATAAGGATGTTTGCCTCTGTTCGTCTATGTGATATTGGACTCTAACTTTCTCTTTATGTGTTATCTTGGTGTTGGTATCTGGGTGATGGTGAACTTGTAGGATGAATTTTGGGTTTTTCTTATACTCTAGAATTTTGGAAGCGTTTCAGAAGTGTGTGTGCTAGCAGTTCTCTTACTGGTTCATAAACTTTCCATGTGAAAACATCTGGCTTTAAGTTTGTCAACTGGAAAGTTTTCATCACAGTTTAAATATTAGTACTTGCAATTGCTCTTTTCATATTTTCTGTTTCTTCTTAGTTGAATTTCTGAGCATTTGTCCATGGATCAGATTCTAAGTTTTATTGACTTATATTTGTTTTCTGTAGTCCCTTACGATTCTTTGTTATTTCTCTGGTATAAGTTATATTGTCTTCCTTTGTCTTGTCAAATTTGACTGATTTGTTTGTCCTTTTTTTCTTGACAAGTTTGAATCATGATTTATCTATTTTGTTTCTCTGCTCCAAGAGACCCCTTTTACTGATACTGATTTTTACAATTTTTTTTTCATCATTTCCTTTCTTTAATTTCTTCTGAAAAAAGATGGAAATACCAGACCACCTGACCCGCCTCTTGAGAAACCTATATGCAGGTCAAGGAGCAACAGTTAGAACTGGATATGGAACAACAAACTGTTTCCAAATAGGAAAAGGAACACATGAAAGTTGTATATTGTTACCCTGCTTATTTAATTTATATGCAGAGTACATCATGAGAACCACTGGGCTGGAGGAAACACAAACTGGAATCAATATTTCCAGGAGAAATATCAGTAACCTCAGATATGCAGATGACACCGCCCTTATGACAAAAAGTGAAGAGAAACTAAAAAACCTCTTGATGAAAGTGAAAGAGGAGAATGAAAATGGCTTAAAGCTCAACATTCAGAAAACGAAGATCATGGCATCTGGTCCCATCACTTCATGGAATTAGGTGGGAAACAATGAAAACAGTGTCAGATTTTATTTGGGGGGGTCTCTGAAATTACTGCAAATGGCACTTGCTGGCATGAAATTAAGAGATGCTTACTCCTTTGAAGGAAAGTTATGACTAACCTAGATAGCATATTCAAAAGCAGAGACATTACTTTGCCAACAAAGGTCCATCTAGTAAAGGTTATGAGTTTTCTAATGGTCATATATTGACGTGAGAGTTGGACTGTGAAGAAAGCTGGGCACGGAAAAACTTATGCTTTTGAACTATGGTGTTGTAGAAGACTCTTAAGAGACCCTTGGACTGAAAGGAGACCCAACCTGTCCATCCTAAAGGAGATCAGTCTTGGGTTTTCTTTGGCAGGACTGATGCTGAAGCTGAAATTCCAAAACTTTAGTCACCTTGTAGATTTCTGGAGATTACGAGTGAAATGACATAAAACATACAAGACATACAAAAGACAGACAGGACACCACTCTGGCCAGAGGAACAACTGGGCAAACTACTTGTAGTTTATTATTATAAAGCCCTCCTTAGGGAGAATTCCAGACTGTAAGAATAAGCCTTTTCAGTACAGTACAGGTGCATACATGTTATCGTATAGCAAAGGGGAGTGAAATCTCTGTCTACTGAAGAGTCTGCCCAAAGCCCTCATCTCCTTCTTATCTCAAGAAGGGAATGCTCCCTCGTTTGCAAGGGACCATTAAACTCAAGGCTGTGTCCAGACTCTTTGGCAGAATGCCTCGTATGCAAGGATGCTCAGCCTGAGCAGAGAGACCCGTTTGCAGGCACATCTCTGCTACCCTATAAACCCTTCACACCTCATGTGAAGAGTTGACTTATTGTAAAAGACCCTGAATCTGGGTCGGATTGCGGGCAGGAGGAGAAGGGGACAACAGACGATGAGATGGTTGGATAGCATCATCGACTTGATGGACATGAATTTAGGTAAAGTTCGGGAGTTAGTGATGGCCAGGGAGTTGGTGATGCCCAGGGAGGCCTCGTGTGCTGCAATTCATGGGGTTGCAAAGAGTCAGACACAACTGAGTGACTAAACTGACTGAAAATTTCTGCATATGGTGACTGAAGCCATGAAATTAAAAGATGTTTACTCCTTGGAAGAAATGTTATGACCAAACTAAACAGCATATTAAAAATCAGAAATGTTACTTTGCCAGCAAAGGTCTATCTAGTCAAAGCCATGTTATGTTCCACTAATCATATATGGATGTGATAGTTTGACTACAAATAAAACTGAGCACCAAAGAATTTATAATTTTGAACTGTGGTGTTGAAGAAGACTCTTGAGAATCCCTTGAACTGCAAGGAAATATAATCAGTCTCTCCAAAAACATATCAGTTCTGAATATCCATTTGAACAACTGATGCTAAAGCTGAAACTTCAATAGTTTAGCCACCTAATGCTAAGAAATAACTCAATTTAAAAGGCCCAATTTAAAAGGTTGACAGTGGGAGGAGAATGGGAAGACAATGGATGAGATGGTTGGATGGCATCACCAACTCAATGGATATGAGTTTGAATAAACTCTGGGTGTTGGCAAAGGACAGGGAGGCCCAGCACGCTGCAGTCCATGGAGTCACAAAGAGTCGAACAAGACTGAGTGAACTGATTGACTGAAGGAGAGCTGAGCTAATGATAGCTATCCTAAGGAAGGCTATGCTAAGGAGAGCTATGAGGTATGAGTTTAGCAGTGCTAAGCTAAGGAGAGCTATGGAAAGCTGAGCTAAGGAGAGTTAAGGTAAGGAGACTTCTACTAGGATGGCTACACTAAGGAGAGCTCAGGAGGGTTTATTTAAGGAGGTGAGGAGACACGCGGTTTGGCGGCTTTGCTGGCTCATTCTACTCTAATGTACAACCAAGCGTGACAAAAACTCTAAGACAACAGTGAACTGAAGTGAAGTGAAGTGAAATCACTCAGTCGTGTCCGACTCTCTGTGACACGTGGACTGTGGCCCACTAACCTCCTCTGTCCATAGGACTCTCCAGGCAAGAATACTGGAATGGGTTGCCATTTCCTTCTCCAGGGGATACTCCCAACCCAGGGATCGAACCCAGTTCTCTCATATTGCAGGCAGAAGCTTTAACCTCTGCACCACCAGGCTATCCTAAAAGAGGAAGGAATAAAAAGATCTTGCAGCGTGGAGGCTTTTCTCTGTAACCTCAGCCTTCAAACTATTGCTGACGAACATCTGATATTCACAAGGTTGCTGGACTCAATACTACCCCTACCCTTAAACATGTCAGGGGTAACACCCACACAAAATATAGTAAAAGAAAAAAAAAAAGAAAAAGAAAGAAAGAAAGAAAGAAAGAAAAGGCACACACTCAAGAATTAAACAACACGAAGTAAATATAACTCAAAGTGCATTCAAAAAACAGAACCCCATGAATAGTGTTCAACTCGTTTGTTATCAGAGATAAAAAATTGAAACTGACACGAAACATCAACTCTGAGAAGTGGAAAAGGACACCACAGAAAATGGTCCAGACCAGAAATGGTATGTTAACGTTAGTATACAAACAAAAATGAAATAGACTTACCCTCCTAGTAAGAAAATTATGGTTATCAAATGGTGTTGGTAGGTGAGAGACTATGAGGTAAAGACTGGAATAATCTTATTCCCACATATACCTATACAATTCACAATCCATATGGACCTCCCATTTCAGAGACATGTCCTGAACAGATTCTAAAAACATAGCAATGATAATATCTGCAGCTGAGTACCTCTAGGTATTTGTGGAAGGGTTGGAGAAACTATTAACCTGCATTAATGGTGTAAACAGTCTTAAAAAAGAAATAAAAGTTTCACATAAAGAAAAATACCCCAAACGCTAAAGAGAAAAAAGCTTTTGGTAGCTTCCTCTTTCTCATTTTACCCTCATTGACAACCAGGCCTAGGATAACCTCAGAGGCTGCTGTTACAACAGGAGGGAATGAAGAAATGCTGCCGCCTTATGGACATTTTTTCTAAGAGCAACCTTAAAATGCTTCCTGATGGCAACACTATTCAAAAGGGTGCTGAGCTGACACCAACCGATAAACAACTTTAACAAATTGCCAGGGCTCATGTGGGGGAAAAAAATAAACACAGAGGAAGCTAAGAGGAAGAGGATATGAACAGGTAAACACAATTCCGTGTTTCTTTAGAAAAGCAATGACAATTTTCACATAGGATGAATTCTAAGAGATACAAACATCTAAGCTGCAAGGCTGTTATCACCTCTACTTAACATTTAGAAAGACCACTGTCAAAAGTTGGACGTGACATCAATGGTAGAGTAACATTAGTACAATGGACACTTTAGGATACTGATGGGATGAACCTGATAAGAGCATGACTTAGAAAAGTGCAGTCCCATGAGAGAAAAATTAATAAACAAAGAGGTGGAGATAGTATGATAAATCAGGACCTCTCCTGGAATATTTCAGAAATGAACAGACTTTGAACACCATATACCCCAAACTGGGTCCCACAGCACCATTAACAACAATGAAGAGATGAAAATAGAGATAGTGTACCTAGACAGAGGAATGGATAAATAAATGTGATATTGGTCTGGAATTAAATTTGAATTAGTAATTGAAATATGAAATTAAGCTGTCTTCAGAGATAGAGATAAATCCAGAGATCATCACACTGAGTGAAGGAGAGTCGATTCAAGAAACATTATGGGATGCAACTAACAGGTGGGATACAAAAACCCAGAGCAGTGAGCACCCATACAAAGGTGATGTGGACATCCAACCTGGCCAGAAACTTATGGGTAGCAGAGGACCCTAGTGGTTGGAATGGATACATCTGGAGCTTGGCATTTGTGTCTTCCCACAGATACATATAAAATACAGAATTCATATAAAATACTGCAAAGAGTGGTAGATGAAATATGTTCTAATAACATGTAGGTGAACACAAGCACAGCTGAAGTACTCTCAGCATCACAGAAGTATCTGTACACATAAAATAAATACATCTTTGTCAATCAACTTAAACTGAATAGGAACATTTACTTAAAATAATCCAAGAGTGAGGAGACACATAGTTTGGCGGCATCTTCCAGCTTGTTCTACTCTAATGTAAAACCAGGCTTGACAAATGCTATCAGGCAATGCAGGTCATTCTAACAAAGGAGGAAATAAAGAAACCTTTCTGTGTGGAGGCTCTTCTTTGTAACTATAGCCATCAAACTGTGACTGATTGACATCTGATATTCATAATGCCAATGAATTCAGCATGACACATAGCCCTGAATGAGTCAGGGGTCACACACTCAAAATTAAATAAATAAATTCAGAGACACACAAAACAAAACCTGACATTCATGGAAGAAACCATCAACAGATAAATACAACTCAAAGTGCTTTCAAACCTCCCCCCTCAAAAAAAAAAAAAAAAAAAAAAAACAACCATGGATAGTAAAAAACAGGGTTTCTTCTGGGAGCTATGAAATCTAAAGTACTAAAAGACATTAACTCTAAGCATTGGAAAAGGCCACTGTGGAAAATGGTCCAGACCAGAAATGGTAGGTTAGCATTAGTCAGGGGGTCTTTTTATATTAGTGGGGGCATATCAGTGGAAGTAGCTAGTATAAGCATCACTGTCTACTTGCCTTTATAGGAAAAAAGAGACAGAAAGTATGACATGGCCTCTCCAATCCTAGAATGAGTCAGAAATACACAGATTTTTGAAAACTATGCAAGACAGCATGCACTGAAGCAGCATTCCCAATGCCCAGAGATGAAAGTAAAGAAAGTACTCAGTGATGGAGAGATTAATGGATCAGCAAATGTGATATGGGTTCATGATGGAATATGACTTAGGCACTGAAACAAAGAAATGCTGTCATTGTCAGAAGTACAGATAAGTGTGGTGATAGTGAAGAAGGGCAGATTAAAGACAAGTCATGATTTATCTTTTAAATGGAACTGATAATATTGACAGCAGTGAGTGCCCTGAGTAAGATAAAATTGACACCTACTGCTAGGAACTCCCTGATAGCACAGGGGATGGGTGAGAGGAAGGCTTACAGTGGAAGGCTGAAATTCAGGGATTCCCACAAATACCTGTCAAATACATAACCCACCAGGACCAACTTAGCAAAAGTGATATACTACACACTTTATGAGAGCAGGTCGGAGGAAATAACCACTGCCAAATGCCTCTGTGCATCAATGTAAGGAAGCAAGAATCGGTACAGGTTCGACAAAGGTAAATCTGTAGATCATCTGCGTCAAACAAGAAATACAAACTACAATAAAACTGAAAAGGAAGGAGACACAAGCTCCAGGAGTTAGTGACTGAGAAGGAAATAGGGCATGCTACAGTTGATGGGGTCCCAAAGAATCAGACACGACTGAGCAATTGAATGGAACTGACTGACATATACATATAAAATGCTAACACAGATGTAAAATGAACATACTATCCCAACAGTGCTCTCCAAAACACTTTTCAATAATACATATGGGAAAATAACCACAGATGAATACCTCTATGTATGGTTAAAATGATACAAGAATATGTACAGCTACAATAAGGTCATTTGTGTCAACATGCATGGGCTGACATATGATCATGCTAAATGAAGAGAGCCACACAGAGAAAGACAATTAACAAATGATATCATTTAAATGTGAGATATAATGTATGACACAAATGAACATATGTGTGAAAGAGAAGCACAGTCATGGACATAGAGAACAGACTTGAGGCTTCCAAGATGAGCAAATTGGTGGAGATGGAGTAAAGGAATGGGGTTAAGAGATATAAACTAGACGATATGGAATGGATTGACAAGCTCCTACCATAGAGAACAAATAAATATATTTGGTATTTTATAACTCATAATGGAAATATATATATATATATATGGGAGTTCCCTGGAAGTCCAGTGGTTAAGACACCACACTTCCCCTGAAGTGAATACATGTTCAGATCCTGCTCAAAGAATTACTCTCACAATCTGCACAGTGTGGCCAAAAAAATGAATTAGATTAAATTAAATAATGTGTGTGTATATATATGTATATATTCACATAGCTTTCCTTCATTTCCTAGTTTCCAGTCTGAATCCCCTGTCTTCAGTCTGTGAGAATGAACTGAATATACTTGCTTTTGATCCACTTGGAGCTGCCTTGTTTCAAGTCTGGGACTCATGCTCACCTGACTAGGGGTACTACCCATAATTTGGTTTTAACATATTTATGGGGATGAGGCAGGTTGTGCTGGATGATACTGTCAGGGGACATTCAACTTTAAGGGATCCTATATTTTCTTCTTGTGTGTGCTATTTCTCAAGGGCTATTCCTTATCTGTTACAGGAAAACAGGAGAGAGCAGAGCTGCACACAGTTCTCAGGAATGAGATCATAAGAAGTGGCACCTGCTTGGACTCCTTTCAGTGATTCCCTTCAGTGACCTTACTGAAATGTAATCTATTCAGTTATACCACTCCTACACAGGATATGGAACACTTTCTGGCCCTTTAAAGATTGTTATTTGCTTGGCTTTGTTTTCTCTCACTCTCTCTCTCTCTTCTTTTTTTAATTTTTTTAAATTTTAAAATCTTTAATTCTTACATGTGTTCCCAACCATGAACCCCCCTCCCACCTCCCTCCCCACAACATCTCTCTGGGTCATCCCCATGCAACAGCCCCAAGCATGCTGCACCCTGCATCAGACATAGACTGGCGATTCAATTCTTACATGATAGTATACATGTTAGATTCCCATTCTCCCAAATCATCCCACCCTCTCCCTCTCCCTCTGAGTCCAAAAGTACGTTATACACATCTGTGTCCTTTTTCCTGTCTTGCATACAGGGTCGTCATTGCCATCTTCCTAAATTCCATATATATGTGTTAGTATACTGTATTGGTGTTTTTCCTTCTGGCTTACTTCACTCTGTATAATTGGCTCCAGTTTCATCCATCTCATCAGAATTGATTCAAATGAATTCTTTTTAATGGCTGAGTAATACTCCATTGTGTATATGTACCACAGCTTTCTTATCCATTCATCTGCTGATGGACATCTAGGTTGTTCCCCTGTCCTGGCTATTATAAACAGTGCTGTGATAAACATTGGGGTACATGTGTCTCTTTCAGTTATGGTTTCCTCGGTGTGTATGCCCAGCAGTAGCATTGCTGGGTCATAAGGTAGTTCTATTTGCAATTTTTTAAGGAATCTCCACACTGTTCTCCATAGTAGCTGTACTAGTTTGCATTCCCACCAACAGTGTAGGAGGGTTCCCTTTTCTCCACACCCTCTCCAGCATTTATTGCTTGCAGATTTTTGGATTGCAGCCATTCTGACTGGTGTGAAGTGGTACCTCATTGTGGTTTTGATTTGCATTTCTCTAATAATGAGTGATGTTGAGCATCTTTTCATGTGTTTGTTAGCCATCTGTATGTCTTCTTTGGAGAAATGTCTATTTAGATCTTTGGCCCATTTTTTGATTGGGTCGTTTATTTTTCTGGACTTGAGCTGCATAAGTTGCTTGTATATTTTTGAGATTAGTTGTTTGTCAGTTGCTTCATTTGCTCTTATTTTTTCCCATTCAGGAGGCTGTCTTTTCACCTTGCTTATATTTTCCTTTGTTGTGCAGAAGCTTTTAATTTTAATTAGATCCCATTTGTTTATTTTTGCTTTTATTTCCAGAATTCTGGGAGGTGGATCATAGAGGATCCTGCTGTGATTTATGTCAGAGAGTGTTTTGCCTATGTTCTCCTCTAGGAGTTTTATAGTTTCTGGCCTTACATTTAGATCTTTAATCCATTTTGAGTTTATTTTTGTGTGGGGTGTTAGAAAGTGATCTAGTTTCATTCTTTTACAAGTGGTTGACCAGTTTTCCCAGCACCACTTGTTAAAGAGATTGTCTTTACTCCATTGTATATTCTTGCCTCCTTTGTCAAAGATAAGGTGTCCATATGTGTGTGGATTTATCTCTGGGCTTTCTATTTTGTTCCATTGATGTATATGTCTCTCTTTGTGCCAGTACCATACTGTCTTGATGACTGTGGCTTTGTAGTAGAGCCTGAAATCAGGCAAGTTGATTCCTCCAGTTCCATTCTTCTTTCTCAAGATGGCTTTGGCAATTAGAGGTTTTTTGTATTTCCATACAAATCTTGAAGTTTTTTGTTCTAGTTCTGTAAAAAATGTGGCTGGTAGCTTGATAGGGAACAGGAGAGTTGCGCACCAAACCAAACAAAAGAGGAAGAAGTAGGGAATATACTGGAGAAGTAATTCCGAATATTGATAGTGAAAATGATCCAAAATCTTGAAATCAAAATGGAATCACAGATAAATAGCCTAGAGACAAGGATTGAGAAGATGAAAGAAAGGTTTAACAAGGACCTAGAAGAAATAAAAAAGAGTCAAAATATAATGAATAATGCAATAAATGAGATCAGAAACACTCTGGAGGCAACAAATAGTAGAATAATGGAGGCAGAAGATAGGATTAGTGAAATAGAAGACAGAATGGTAGAAATAAATGAATCAGAGAGGAAACAAGAGAAACGAATTAAAAGAAATGAGGACAATCTCAGAGACCTCCAGGACAATATGAAACACTCCAACATTCGAATTATAGGAGTCCCAGAAGAAGAAGTCAGAAAGGAAGATCATGAGAAAATCCTTGAGGAGATAATAGTTGAAAACTTCCCTAAAATGGGGAAGGAAATAATCACCCAAGTCCAAGAAACACAGAGAGTTCCAAATAGGATAAACCCAAGGCGAAACACCCCAAGACACATATTAATCTCTCTCTTTTTTTTTTTAACTTCCTAAATCTGCCTTATATGAAGATATATGAGCACGCATTTCTGCAAGCAAAGCACCCTTGGTTCACTTGAGACTTGGGTCCCCTGCATCCCTCTTCTGTTTGACTTCAGTCCCCAGGTCCCAGTCTACAAAGACCATTACAATTAGCGCCCAAAACAGGGACCTGGTGAATGCCCTTGGCAAGCAGACAAAGTGACTATTAGGACCTACAGAGGTCAGTAAGTGCGGGGTTTTGGGACAAATGGCTGAAAACCCCCCATCACTTTTCTACTTTACTTCATCATTTATTTAAGCTTCAAGGACTTTTTGTTTCATGAAAATGGATAAAGGCTTGTCTCCAAACAGTGGTTGAATATAATCTCTGGTTCCCTGATGAAGGCAGTTTTGATTTAGAAATTTGAAACCAGGTTAAAGAGAATGTTGAACAAGCCAGTAGACAGGGAGAAAATATTCCAATAGTTTTCTGGCCCTTATGGGCACTCATGAAAATCATGATCTTGCTGTTTCAAGGCAACTCTAGACCCCCTCCCCCGATATTTGTCAGCAAGCAAAATGATCATGATACGAATATAAATTAGGTAGTGAGACTTTACAAAAAGCCCAAATAGAACATCATAATATGTTTCCAAACTTTCCCACCATCCGTGCTGCGGCTGTCCCAAGTACTCCTCCTCCTCTAGCAATGGGCATGAAACCGAAGGTCCCTACAATTAGAGGACAAAATGAAGATGATTATGATTCTTCTGCTATGCTCTTTGACACTAAAGCAAACAATCCACTGTGTGTGTCTGTATGTGATGACAATAATAAGCCCCTAACACACACTCCTATTTATGAATAAAGATGATCCACTCATTCTCCTTCACAATGAAGGCTTCCTGATTTCCTGTCTTTGTAATCTTGAGTCTCTGAAGACAATGATTTTTTTTTTGCCTTTCCTGTGTTAAAAAAGTAATAATAATGCTCAATAAAACTAATACCTCAATATGAAGACATTGATTTCTCTCATATGCAATAAATGAAAAATGCTGTAACTATGTATGGCCCTCATTCACCTTTTACTAAAGAACTTCTAAACCTTACGGTATCTTCTATTGAAAATTTCATTCCTTATGATTGACAAATTTCGATAAAAACCCTTCTTAAACCAAGAAAATGTCTTCAATAGACAATATGGTTTCATGGTGTGGCCCAAGATTATGCCAGTTCTAATGCTGGAACTGGCACTCCCCAAAATCAAATTACTTTTGAAATGTGGTAGAGAAAAATTTGATTTATTGGATGTTCAGATACAGTGTCCTCCTTTGATACATGAGCAATTGAAAAAAGTTGCCCTTGAAACTTGGGATTGAATTACTCCTCAAGGAGAACCTAAAGGTAGCCATAACAAAGATATTACAAGGGCCCAGTGAAGCCTATGCTAATTTTTAGCTAGGCTGGGAGTTGCTATCTCTCATAGTGTTGTTAGAGAGGAAGCCAGAGTGCAATTTAAAAAACTGCTTGCATATGAGAATGTGAATCATAATGTCAAAGAGCCATCGCTCCAATTCGTGAGACCAAAAATGTTTTGATTATTTAAAGGCTTGTCACAGCTTAAGATTGAAAACTCAGAAAATGCAAATGTTACCTGAAACAATGGCTGCTACCTTTAAAAAGAGAAATGAAGGATGTTTGTTTATGCAGATAAGAGCCACTTAAAAAAAGATTGCCCTAACACGCACACACACACACACACACACACACACACACAAACTAAACTTATTAAAAGGCTCCAAAAGTCTGCCCTCACTGTCCTAAGGGGATATATTGGGCTAAAAAAATGTCAATCTCAATATGATGCTTAGAGAACTCCTATTTCAGAAAACTTAAACATGGGGACTCCCTAGGTTCCCATCAACAAAAACCAGGAGCAAATTCTGTCTTTTCCCTCAAACCCTCAACATCCAGCAATGCTGCCATCAATATACCAGCCTTAAATGATTTTCTTCTTTATCTTCAAGCAGTCTCTTCAAAAATACTAAAGCTTTACATCCTGTATTCCAAGAGAGATTCACTTTATCTCTCCCTTATCCTAATCATCAGTTCAGTTAAGTCGCTCAGTCGTGTCCAACAATTTGTGATACCATGAATCACAGCACACCAGGCCTCCCTGTCCATCACCAACTCCCGGAGTTCACTCAGACTCATGTTCATTGAGTCAGTGAGTGATGCCATCCAGCCATCTCATCCTCTGTCATCCCATTCTCCTCCTACCCCAAATCCCTCCCTGCCGGGGTCCAGCCCCGGTGGATCCAGGGTGATTCGAAGGGGAGATGGATAGGCGAGGAAAACTTATGTATTTAGAAAATATAAGATTAGATTAGAAAGAAATTGTATAGTAGGAAATTTAGGTGAGAAAAAGAGGGCGAATAACTTGGTTTACAGGGAAAACCAATAAAACCTCGAGACAAGAGGTTTACACCATCTACATTGGTCCAGCGGCGCCCACTTGAATATTGAAGGTTGCCCCGCCTCAGGCTCCCTTTCATGTGGATCTTAGCAGCCAGGGCAAGTAAGTAGACATGGTGAGCCTCCCCGCTCCAGATGGGAATTCAGCTGAGAAAGGGGAGAAAAGAACGACATGGGGAAGCCCAGCATTGGTGCAAGACTCCAAAAACTGTTTTTCAAAATCAGCTTATATACCCCAAGTTGTACATAAAGACATAGTGGAATATGCAGAGTTATTCAGGGGCAGCAGTCCTGACCCTCACTGAGACAAACAAGGCTTTCTTTTTGCATACCCTCCCATATACAAAAGGTCTCAGTTTACATTATCTTCTGGCCAAGAGGCCTATTAACATTTTCATGGCTCTCTTCCTGGATAATTGTCTATCAACCAGGAGACTCCTTTTCCCTAGAAGTGTTTTTTCTTTACTCTCCATCACCCTCAAAGTACTAAATAAAGTTACATTTCTGTGGAACAAAGGTGCAATGGGTTAAAACAAAGAAAGTACTAAACTCAAAGATCTAATGTTGCCAAAAACAGGTCTACTACCTGTTTTTCTATATACCAACTATATCTAAAAATAAAATATATGAAAATTTGGCAACAAGTATTGGCTCAACAAATGAAACCTTTAATTAGTCCTCTTCTACTGATTTTGACTCCTCAGAAGCCTCTACAATCCTAGGATATTTTAAGCTTCCTGCACCTCCCGCTGTCGGGAGGCCTCAAACAATCACATGGGAAGCTGTACAAGTCCTGTAGACAGGAGAGAAAGCCATCAGAGGGGTTTTGGGATTGAAACACACTTTCAAACCAGAAGATTAAAACTCTGAGCTGACTTTTTCCAGAGTGTGTCAGAAGAGTGGAAAAGAAGAGTACAAAGGCAGGCAGACTTTGGTATTTTTGGGTACATGCTCAGGAAATACCAGGGGGAAGCCATGAGATTTGACTTGCCTTGCCCATCAGATCTCTGCCACATGATCTTGTCATGGGTGGGATTCCTCATGCTGGCTCCCGGCACCTCCCAGAATCAGAGTCTTTTCCAATGAGTCAACACTTCACATGAGGTGGCCAGAGTACTGGAGTTTCAGCTTCAGCATCATTCCTTCCAAAGAAATCCCAGGGCTGATCTCCTTCAGAATGGACTGGTTGGATCTCCTTGCAGTCCAAGGGATTCTCAAGAGTATTCTCCAACACTACAGTGCAAAAGCACCAATTCCTCAGCACTCAGCTTTCTTCATAGTCTGACTTTCACATCCATACATGACCACTGGTAAAACCATAGCCTTGACTAGATGGGCCGCTGTTGGCAAAGTAATTTCAATTAATTTTACTGCTTTTCAATATGCTATCTAGGTTGGTCATAACTTTTCTTCCAAGGAGTAAGCGTCCTTTAATTTCATGGCGGCAATCTCCATCTGCAGTGATTTTGGAGCCCCCCAAAATAAAGTCTGACACTGTTTCCACTGTTTCCCCATCTACTTCCCATGAAGTGATGGGACTGAATGCCATTATCTTCATTTTCTGAATGTTGAGCTTTAAGCCTCATAAACGATATCAATAGACTATTGCCTCAAAAAAATGATGAATTCACCCACCGTATGTCAATGTTATGTAGCCAAAGCTCTTCAACCTATGAAAAAGCAATTTCCTAACTTTCGTGTTATTCACTATATAACTGATATATTGTTTTCAACTCCCTTTATTTTAAGAACTCAACAGGTGTTTAACATAGCTAAACAATACTAAAAAGATTCTGTATTCATCATTGCCCCTGAAAAGATTCAAACCTCTACATCTTACCATTACTTAAAATTTATTGTTAATAGACAACATATTACTCCCCAACTAACACAGATTCATAAATTATTAACCTTAAGTAAATTTCAAAAACTTTTAGGCAATATAAATTGCATTAGACCCTCTTTAGACACAACAAATTATCAACTGACTAAGTTATTTAACACTTTAAAAAGAGATCCCAATTTAAATAGCCCTCATTCACTTTCACAAAAGACACAGTAAAAACTATTTAATACAAAATAAATTAAAAAAGCAGTTTCTTACTCACAATAGACTTGATTTACTGCTATAATTATTTACACTCCCCTCTCTCCATTCTCCCCAGGACTTCTTACAAAAAAAAAAAAAAAACACTCAATAAAATAGATCTAAGGGGCAAGGTCACTCACACCCCATCCTGATTGGATTGCTCTAATCATTATCAATGGAAAAAATAGAGCCAGGGTTCTAATTGGCTCCAATCCTCATACAATTGTAATACCTATTAATAAATCTCAATTCAAGAAAATATTACCAACTTCCAAATAGTCTTTCCAGAATATTTTAGAAAAATTTCATACAATTATCCTTCTAAAAACACTGATATTTCCTTAAAAAATGCTAAATTTATTATCTCTCATATTTTTCATGTATCCCTCCAGCTGATGTTTTTTATATAAATGGAACTAAAAATGTTAAAGCCTCATTCTGGTCTCTAAAAGAATATATATAAAAAAATTATGATAAATTTCATTCTGCTCAACAAAATAAATTGTATGCTCTCATTCAGGTTATTCACCTATATCCTTAACCTATTAATAGAGTTTCTAATTATTGATATTCCATTTTTGTATTCAGTTCAGTTCAGTTCAGTCGCTCAGTCGTGTCCAACTCTGCGACCCCATGAATCGCAGCACACCAGACCTCCCTGTTCATCAACATCTCCCTGAGTTCACTCAGACTCATGTCCATCGAGTCAGTGATACCATCCAACCATCTCATTCTCTGTCATCCCCTTCTCCTCCTGCCCCCAATACCTCCCAGCATCAGAGTTTTTTCCAATGAGTCAATTCTTCTCATGAGGTGGCCAAAGCACTGGAGTTTCAGCTTTAGCATCATTCCTTCCAAAGAAATCCCAGGGTTGATCTTCAGAGTGGACTGGTTGGAACTCCTTGCAGTCCAAGGGACTCTCAAAAGTCTTCTCCAACACCACAGCTCAAAAGCATCAATTCTTCGGAGCTCAGCATTCTTCACAGTCCAACTCTCACATCCATACATGACTGCAGGAAAAACCATAGCCTTGACTCGAGAGACCTTAGTTGGCAAAGTAATGTCTCTGCTTTTGAATATCTAGGTTGGTCATAACTTTTCTCCCAAGGAGTAAGTGTCTTTTAATTCCTCATGGCTGCAGTCACCATCTGCACTGATTCTTTAGCCCAAAAAAATAAAGTCTGACACTGTTTCCACTCTTTCCTCATCTATTTCCCATGAAGTGATGGGACTGGATGCCATGATCTTCGTTTTCTGAATGTTGAGCTTTACGCCAACTTTTTCGCTCTCCTCTTTCACTTTCATCAAGAGGCTTTTTAGCTCCTCTTCACTTTCTGCATAAGGGTGGTGTTATCTGCATATCTGAGGTTATTGATATTTCTTCTGGCAATCTTGATTCCAGCTTGTGTTTCTTCCAGTCCAGCGTTACAATATATAATAACTTCCACCATAAATTCTAATCAGTCTATTATTCAGAAAGATTTCTTGAACTACAGTCTGTTGTTAAGAACCAGACTTCCCCCATTTATATTACATGTACTCGAACACATTCTTCTCTTCCTGGCCCTATGGCTCATGACAATGAACGAGCTGATAAATTTGTCTCTTTTGCTACTCCTGAAGAACAACATGCTCTGTTACACAATAATGCTGGCTTATTACATCAAATTTGTGAAATTCCAAACAAACATGCTAAAAAAATAATTAATAACTGCGCTACTTGTAGGCCCCTACATCTTTGATCCATTACATAGGTATCAAAGATTACAACCCAATGAACTATGACAAATGGATATAACTCATTGCCCTGAACTTCCTCCCTCTTTCTCCTTAAATGTCTTAATCAATACAAATTCTTCTTTTACATGGGCCACACCTCTCTGAGGTGAAACTACATGACATGTTATAACCTACCTGTTAGCTTACTTTGCAATAATAAGAACACCTAGTTCTGTAAAACAGATAATTGCCCTGCTTTTATTTCTAAACAATTCAAACAGTTTTTACTATCATTTTCTATTAAATGTATTAAAGGTATTCTGTATAAGCCTCAAACATTGGACAGAGTTAAATGAGCACATCACACACTGGTGGAATACACAGGACCGTTTAGTCAAGGCAATGGTTTTTCCAGTAGTCATGTATGGACTATGAAGAAAGCTGAGCATGGAAGAATTGATGCTTTTGAGCTGTGGTGTTGCAGAAGACTCTTTAGAGTCCATTGGACTGCAAGGAGATCCAACCAGAAAATTCTAAAGGAGATCAGCCCTGGGTGTTCTTTGGAAGGAATGATGATAAAGTTGAAACTCCAGTACTTTGGCCACCTCATGTGAAGAGTTGACTCATTGGAGAAGACTCTGATGTTGAGAGGGATAGGGGGTAGGAGGAAAAGGGGATGACAGAGGATGAGATGGCTGGATGGCATCACCGACTCAATGAACATGAGCTTGGGTGAACTCCAGGAGTTGGTGATGGACAGGGAGGCCTGGAGTTCTGCGATTCATAGGGTCGGAAAGAGTCGGACACGACTTAGCGACTGAACTGAATAAACATAGGAACGCTTTTATCTTCCTTATCCAGAGCAGAATTTACTAGAGTCCAATACAATATATTAATTAACCCTATAACTATTGTTAGTGCAGCTTTAGCTGCTTTATTTTTTTTTTAACTTACCACAGGGAGATATTTTTGCCAAAAGCATAAAAATGTTTGAAGACATTGAAGGATATCTCCCTTCCTCTGTTCATTTGATATCTAGATGGGTTGATTAAACAATGGAAATCTGGAAAATTAATATTACAGGGAAAAGGGGTATGATGGATCCAAAGAAATCAGTTGGCTACGTCTTCAGAAAGAGCCACAAGCATTCAAGACAGAAAAGAAAGGGCAAAATCCCCAGGAGGAAGAGTTTCCTGTACAAGCCACAGTGGTTTTAAAATTTTCCAAGAAATGCCTCACTTGACATCATTGACCTTATGATCTCCCTACTTGGAGACAGATTAAAAACCCCTACTAATCAAGCTGAAAATATTGTTTCTCAACAGGGAATGCCTTGGAATCCTGAAAATATTTTTGCTGCTACACTTACTTTAGTTGCTTTTGCTTCCCCTGCTCAAGCTGACTTGATTAATCACACTTTCTGAGCTTATATACCTAACCCCTCCTTATTGCAGGTTGTAGAGTGGACAGATATAGGACCAGTCCTATCCACTAATGACTCAGTACATATGCCTCCTCCTTGGAGCCTGGAGGGGCCTTCTCATCCTGGGAAAAAGTAAGACTAATTAACATTTCTCTACACTATGAAATCCTTCCTTTATGCATGGGCCCAGCAAAATTAAGTATTAATGTTTGTCAACCAACGTGGACTTTTATCCTGCCTCCTAAAAAAGAACTGCAAATTGCTTGGGCTGTTTACTTCCTTATCCTTTTATGAGAACCATGTCAATATTATGAAAACTCTAGGAAAAGGACAAAAGTTGGAATGTAAGGGGTTTACTTATAAGGATTTTAAATATACTCCTGTTTATTGGGATAGATGTCAAGCTAGATCAGGGAAATTAATGTTTGTGGTCAATCACACCATTGTTAATTGGGGACCCTAGGGCATGTGATTATCTAACTGCTTAGATGATCTTAGCAGTGCTATGTTTGATTGTGTTCCTCAAGTAACATAGATGGTTATAACAGTTTGATGAAACCCTTCCATGGCAAAGAATTCCTTGGCTTGCTTGACAGCAGAATTGCACCTCCTTGGCCTCAAATAGTCCTCAATAAACAGATTGGGCCCAAACAATGGGACATCTGAAGACTTGCTGGGAATACTGAAAAACTTGGACTAGATATTTCACAGAGACCAGTTGTAATTATAGTAACTATTTCTTCTGTTATAATCATTCATATTTTATACAAGCTTGTGTTCCTGTTCCTTTTGTTATGGCCATTAAAAACTTACAATTTAATAAGACTTTACATTCTATGACTTGTATAAGTGACAAATTGCATACTTGTCTTAATTTCTTTATTTCTACCAAAAAAAAAAAATCCTTTTGATTCTTCAATCTCGATGTAGTCTGTGGTTGCCAGTAGATCTCCAACGACCCTGGGAAGAGGATTCCATGCCTGGCCTTTCCTCCCAGTTACTCATTAAATTACTCTGACAATCTAAGTGATTCATTGGATGGCCAATCCTTGACATTTTGAGATTAGTAGTCATTTGTACCTGTGCTGCTGTCACAGACATTACTTTACAAACTTCAATTCAAAAACAAAACTTTATTCAAAATTGGACTAAAGATGCTTATATTATGTGGGCCACTAAAGCTCAGATAGATGAAGAAGATCAAGATAAAATTCAGGGATTAAAAACAGCTATCCAGTGGGTTGGAGATCAATTAGTAGATTTACAAAAACAAATATTATTACATTGTGATTAGAATTCTACTCAATTTTGTAGCACTCCTTTTCAACTCAACCATAGTGCTTTCAATTGGGAGCAAATAAAATTTCATCTACAAGATATACATAATAATGCTTTCTTAAATGTATAATTGTTGCAAAAGAAAATTTTTGAAACCTTCTCTAAGAGTCTACCCTCTTCCAACAATTCGGAAACCTTAGCTGATCAACTAACTGATCAATTATCTGGACTGGACCCTCAAAGATGGTTTCATAACATTATACATAGCATTGGATATGAAACTGTAATGCTGATAATTGTCCTGGTGATTATATTTGTAGTATATTGATGCCTTCAACTAAAATCGTTCAAACTAAACCAACTCAATTGGTCAGAGCCTTTTTCACAAAAGTATCTACAGTCACCTCCAATTATGAAAAATAAAAATGGGGGATTGTCAGGGGATGTATAAGTAAGTTTAAGGGATCCTATATGTATAAGTTTAAGGGATCCTTCTTTTGTGTGCTGTTTCTCAAGGACTCTCTATTCCTTATCAGTTCCTGGAAAACAGGAGGAAGCAGAGCTGCACGCAGTTCTCAGGACTGAGATCATGAGAAGGGGCACCTGCTTGGATTCCTTTCAATGACTCCCACTGACTCCTTTCAGTGACTCCCTTCAGTGACCTTACTTAAATGCAATCTATTCAGTTATGCCCCTTCTACTCAGGATGTAGAATGCTTTTTGGCCCTTTAAAATTTGTTATTTGCTTGGCTTTGTTTTTGCTCAAATTTTTTACTGCCTAAAGCTGCCTTGTATTGAGATATATAAATGTGCATTTCTGCAAATAAAGCATCCTTGTTTCACTCAAGAATTGGGTCCCCTGAGTCCTGCTTCTCATCGACTCCAGTCCCCAGATCCCAGTCTACAAAGATTGTGACATGATCCCAAGAAGTAAATGACCACCTGTTACTCATTGATACTCCCAGAAAGGTTTGGTGCTTTCCCAGAGGTGTGTGAGCCTGGTGTGCAAAGGTCTCCTCAACATGTGCCCTAACAAATCTATTTTCTCATCTGGTTTTCCTTGGCAGCTCCATTGAAGCTTACCTCAGAATTAAGACCATGGTGGAATTCATCTTCATGAAGATCTACCACAAGCTTCCAGCTTCTGGGAAGAAACACTGAGTAATCGTGTCATGTCCATCTAGTTCCCAATGTCTCCCAATGAGGTGGTTGGCTCTGGAGGAAAGGGGAAAGAACTGTGGGCATCATTTCTGTCCTTGTGTTCTTAATTGACAAGCAGGGTCAGCGACCATGAGGTGTCCACCTGGGTACACAGTTTTTTGTCTTAGTGAGACTTTCTCGCTTTCCAGTGAAGTTCTTACTTCCTGGTGTCCACAAAACAAAGATATGAATCATAAAAGTCTCTGTGATAAATGCCATATCTCTGAAATATAAAAAGTAGCTTTCTAGAATTGTAAGAAAAAGTAATCTCAAACACACTGAAGAAGAATTTTTCTATAACTCAGTGAATGTCATGGTAATTGATAATTTGAAGCACATAAGATTTAATCAAAAGGTATCTATTGAATGCTGTATTTTACAAAAATACACAACCTTTTCCAGTGTCCATGGAATATTTATAAATATTGATCAAATACTAACTAGGAAGAGACGTCAGTACTCCTAGCACAGACATTCTGGAGACCGCATTCTAACAGTGTCATCAAGAAAAATTTTAAGTAAAAATGCAAGTGCTGAGAAATAAAATATTTCTATAAATTACTATAAATTATCATTAGTTCAAAGGGGACATTCAACATGTGTATATATATATATGTATATATATATACACATATATATATAATTAACGGATAACAAAAAAGAGAATATTATTATTATTATAGGCTACAACAAGCTATACTAATGGAAAAAACATATTGTTAGAAATGGTAAGAGAAAAAGAAAGGAGGAAGGGAGGAAGGAAAAGAAGAAGGAAAGAAAAGAAGGTTAAAAAAGGCCACATGTTAAATTTTAAAAGCCATAATTCCTACCACCACCTTCAACAAGTTAAATAAATAAGGGAAGTCATAAGAGAAACATAATTTTTAAAAATTAAAATGAAGCAAAATGGGAAGATAGAATGTACATTTATTACAAATGGGAAATAGAATCAATAAACTTGCTGAATAATGCAAAAAAAAGCAAAATTAATAAATTTTTAAAATAAAGTTTATTTTTTAAAAAAGAACTTGATCTTTGGAAAATAACAACAACAACAACAAAAAGATATACAGCGCTTGGAATTCTAGCTCAATTAAAAACACACACACAGGCTAAAGTAAAGTTTGATGAAAAGCCACTGAAATGAATGTGAAAGCAAACCTAGGAAACATCATTATAAACTTTCATTCCCAAATAAATTAAAGATTTAGTCCCATCACTTCATGGGAAATAGATGGGGAAAGAGTGGAAACAGTGTCAGACTTTACTTTTTGGGGCTCCAAAATCACTGCAGATGGTGACTGCAGCCATGAAATTAAAGGACGCTTACTCCTTGGAAGAAAAGTTATGACCAACCTAGATAGCATATTCAAAAGCAGAGACATTACTTTGCCTACTAAGGTCTGTCTAGTCAAGGCTATGGTTTTTCCAGTAGTCATGTATGGATGTGAGAGTTGGACTGTGAAGAAGGCTGAGCCCCAAAGAATTGATGCTTTTGAACTGTGGTGTTGGGGAAGACTCTTGAGAGTCCCTTGGACTGCAAGGAGATCCAACCAGTCCATTCTGAAGGAGATCAGCGCTGGGATTTCTTAGGAAGGAATGATGCTAAAGCTGAAACTCCAGTACTTTGGCCACCTCATGCGAAGAGTTGAGTCATTGGAGAAGACTCTGATGCAGAGAGGGATAGGGGGTAGCAGAAGAAGGGGATGACAGAGGACGAGATGGCTGGATGGCATCACTGACTCGATGGACGTGAGTCTGATGAACTCTGGGAGTTGGTGGTGGACAGGGAGGCCTGGCATGCTGTGATTCATGGGGTCGCAAAGAATCAGGCACAACTGAGAGACTGAAGTTAACTGAACTGATGTCCACTGGTTGCTTATTCACCTAGGATGCATCACACTGCTTAGATTTTAAGAGGTAGAAGTAAGCACACCATCAACAAACACAAAAGATGACTCCTGAAATTTTTAGAAGAACCAAAAACCTGATAGCATGTTGGAAAGCAGAGACATTACTTTGCCAACAAAGGTCTGTCTAGTCAAGACTATGGTTTTTCCTGCATTCATGTATGGATGTGAGAGTTGCCCTGTAAAGAAAGCTGAGTGCCGAATAATTGTGCTTTTGAGCTGTGGTGTTGGAGAAGACTCTTGAGAGTCCCTTGAGCTGCAAGGAGTTCTAACCAGTCCATTCTGAAGGAGATCAGCCATGGAATTTATTTGGAAAGAATGATGCTAAAGCTGAAACTCCAGTACTTTGGCCACCTCATGCGAAGAGTTCACTCATTGGAGAAGACTCTGATGCAGGGAGGGATTGGGAGGAGGAGGAGAAAGGGATGACAGAGGTCGAGATGACTGGATGGCTTCACTGACTCGATGGACGCGAGTGTGAGTGAACTCTGGGACTTGGTGATGGACAGGGAGTCCTGGAGTGCTGCGATTCATGGGGTCGCAAAGAGTCGGATATGACTGAGCGACTGAACTGAACTGAACTGAACTGAAAACCTGATGAAAAAATTTGAAAAAGACATGAATCAACAGTTTCTAAGAAAGATGTAGCACTGGTCATTGACTTATTAAGAGATGTTTAGAGGACATGAGCAGCCATTGACAAGAAAGATATAGGACTAGACCCTAAACACCTAAAAATATATATTTAATCTCACTAAGGTAAGAAAGAAAATACTAAAATTCCCTTGAGAAATCAAACTGACCCAAATGTGACATAGGTTTTAAAAACTGCAGACAGAGACATTAAAATACTTGGAATAAATGTGTTTTCCATTTTTATAAAATTAAGTAGAGACATGTAAATGATAAAATAGACTCATTTTCTTCTTAAACGTATGAAAACTATACTGTCAGATGACAAACAAAGTGGATAGAGTAAATGACAGATTAGACAGAGCAATAGGAGAAAATTGTTTGCTTGATGAGGTAGCAATACAAACTTTTCAGAATGAACCAAAGACTACACCAATATATATAAGATGACACAGCATAACCTATTAGTTTGTGTCCCCTAAACATGCAGCATTGGTGAAACTTTTGAAAATCAATCAGAGCAATTCAAATTACTAAACAGCTAAAAATGAAACACAGCGAGGTCATCTAGATAAAGGCTGAAAAATAATTTGATAAAATCTAATATCTATAACTGGTTTGAGAAGATCCCCTGGAGGTGGGCATGGCAACCCACTCCAGTATTCTTGCCTGGAGAATCACCAAAGCCAGAGGAGCCTGTTGGGCTTACACTCTATGGAGACACAATGAGCTGGACACAACTGAGCAACTGGGCACATTCTGTATAAAAACCCTACGCAAATGAGAAATAGAAAAGTTCATCAACGGAATGATGATAATAAACTGTATAACTTTACGGTAGTACAGAACATCATGTTTCCCCGTCCCTGTCCATCACCACTCCTGGAGCTTGCTAAAACTCATTTGAATGGAGTTGGTGACGCCATTGAATCATCTCATTTTCTGTTATCACCTTCTCTTCTGGCATTCAATCTTTCCCAGCATCAGGGCCTTTTCAAATGAGTTAGTTATTTGCATTAGGTGGCCAAAGTATTGGAGCTTCAGCTTCAGTGTGAGTTCTTTCAATATATATTCAGGACTGATTTTCTTGATGAACAAAAGATCCTTGCAGTCCAAGGGAATCTCAAGAGTTTTCTCCAAAACCGCAGTTCAGTTCAGTTCAGTTCAGTTCAGTCCCTCAGTCATGTCCGACTCTTTGCAACCCCATAAACAGCAGCATGCTAGGCCTCCCTGTCCATCATTATTCCTGGAGTCCACACAAACTCAAGTCCATCGAGTCACTGATGCCATCCAAACATCTCATCCACTGTTGACCCCTTCTCCTCTTGCTCTCAATCTTTCCCAGCATCATGGTCTTTTCAAATGAGTCAGGTGGTCAAAGTATTGGAGATTCAGCTTCAACATCAGTCCTTCCAATAAACATCCAGGATTGATCTCCTTTAAGATGGAGGGGTTGGATCTCCTTACAGTCCAAGGGACTGTAAAATATCTTATCCAACAAGACATTCAAAAGCATCAATTCTTTGCTGCTCAGCTTTCTTTATAGTTCAACTCTCATATCCATATATAACTACTGGAAAAACTATGGCCATGTTAGTAAGACCTTTGTTGGCTAATTAATGTCCTTGCTTTTTAATATGCAACTAGGATGGTTACAACTTTCCTTCCAAGGAGTAAGTGTCTTTTAATTTCATGGCTGCAATTGCCACCTGCAATGATATCGGAGCCCAGAAAAATAAAGTATGACACTGTTTCCGCTGTTTCCCAATCTATTTCCCATGAAGTGATGGAACTGATTACTGTGATCTTACTTTTCTGAAGGTTGAGCTAGAAGCCAAATTTTTCACTCTCCACTTTCACTTTCAACAAGAGGCTCTTTAGTTCTTCTTCACCTTCTGCCATAAGGTTGGTGTCATCTGCGTATATGAGCTTATTGAAATTTCTCCCAGCAATCATGATTTCAGCTGTGCTTCCTCCAGCCCAGGTTTTCTCATGATGTACTCTGCATATAAGTTAAATATGCATGGTGACAATATACAGCCTTAGTGTACTACTTTTCCTATTTGGAACCAGTCTGTTTTTTCATGTCCAGTTCTAACTGATGCTTCCTGAACTGCATACAGGGTTCTCAAGAGGCATGTCAGGTGGTCTGGTATTCCCATTTCTTTCAGAATTCTCCGCAGTTTAATGTGACCCATACAGTCAAAGGCTTTGGCATAGCAAACAAAGCAGAAATATATATATATATATATATATATATATATATATATATATATATATATATATATTTTTTTTTTTTCTGGAAACCTCTTGCTTTTTTAATGACCCAGAGAATGTTGGCAATTTGATCTCTGGTTCCTCTGCCTTTCCTAAAACCAGCTTGAACATGTGGAAGTTCATGGTTCACATATTGCTGAAGCCTGGTTTGGACAATTTTGAGCATTGCTTTACAAGCATGTGAGATGAGTGCAATTGTGCTGTAGTTTGAGCATTCTTTGGCATTGCCTGTCTTTGGGACTGGAATGAAAACTGACCTTTTTCCTGTCCTGTGGCCACTACTGAGTTTTCCAAATTTGTTGGGATATTGAGTGCAGCACTTTCACAGCATCATCTTTCAGGATTTGAAATAGCTCAGTTGGTATTCCATCACTTCCACTAACTTTGTTCATAGAGATGCTTCCTAAGGCTCAATTAACTTCACATTCCAGGATACCTGATTCTAGGTAAGAGATCACACCATCATGATTGTCTGGGTTGTGAAAATATTTTTTGTATAGTTCTTCTGTGTATTTCTGCCACCTCTTCTTAATATCTTCTGCTTGTTAGGTCCCTGCCATTTTATTGAGCCCATCTTTGCATGAAATGTTCCCTTGGTATCTCTGATTTTCTTGAAGAGATCTCTAGTCTTTCCCATTCTATTAGTTTCCACTATTTCTTTGCATTGTTTGCTGAGGAAGGCTTTCTTATCTCTCCTTGATATTCTTTGGAACTCTGAATTCAAGTTGGTATATCTTTACTTTCTCCTTTGCTTTTCCCTTCTTTTCTTTTCTCAGCTATTTGAAATACCTCTTCAGACAGCCATTTTGCTTTTCTGCATTTCTTTTTCTTGGAGATAGTCTTGATTCCTATCTCCTGTACAATGTCAAGAACCTCCATCTATAGTTCATCAGGCACTCTGTCTATAAGATATAGTCCCTTAAATCTATTTCTCACTACCACTGTATAGTAATAAGGGATTTGATTTAGGTTATACCTGAAGGATCTAGTGGTTTTCTCCACTTTCTTCAATTTCAGTCTGAATTTGGCAATAAGGAGTTCATGATCCGAGCCACAGTCAGCTTTTCGTCTTGTTTTTGCTAACTGTATGGAGCCTATGCATTTTGACTGCTAAGACTATAATCAGTCTGATTTCAGTGTCGACCATGTGGTGATGTCCTTGTGTAGAGTCTTCTCTTATGTTGTTGGAAGAGGGTGTTTTCTATGACTTGTGTGTTCTCTTTGCAGAACTCTAACAACTCTTTCCCTGCTTCATTCTATATTCCAAGGCTAAATTTTCTTGTTATTCCAGGTGTTTCTTTACTTCCTACTTTTGCATTCGAGTACCCTATAACGAAAAGGACATCTTTTGTGTGTCTTGAAGATATCATGTATGTCTTCATAGAACTGTTCAACTTCAGCTTTTTCAGTGTTCCTGGTCAGAGCACAGACTTGGATTATCGTGATATTGAATGATTTGCCTTGGAAATGAGCTGAGAGCATTGTCATTTTTGAAGTAATGCATTTCGGACTCTAGTTGACTATAATGGCTACTCCATTTCTTCCAAGGGATTCCTGCCCACAATGGTAGATCTAATGGTCATATGAGTTAAATTCACCCATTCCAGTCCATCTTAGTTCGCTGGTTCATAGAATGTTGATGTTCACTCTTGTCATCTCCTGTTTGACCAATTCCGCTTTGCCTTGATTCATGAACATAAATTCCAGGTTCCTATGCAATAATGCAGTTTGCAGCATCAAACCCTGGTTCCATCACCATTTCCATTTACAATTGTGCATTGTTTTTGCTTTGGCTCCATCTCTTCATTCTTTCTGGAGTTATTTCTCCATTGATCTCCAGACTCTGTGATCCATGTAGCCTACCAGGCTCCTCTGTCCATGGGATTTTCCAGGCAATAGTACTGGAGTGGATTGCCATGTCCTTCTCCAGGGAATCTTCCCATCCCAGGGCTTGAACCTGGGTCTCCCGCATTGTAGACAGACACTTTACCACCTGAGCCACCAGAGAAGTCCAGCATATAGAGAAACCTACTGACCTGGAAGTTCGTCTTTCAGTGTCCTATCTGTTTGCCTTTTCATACTGTCCATGAATTTCTCAAGGCAAGAATACTGACATTGTTTGCCATTTCCTTCTCCAGTGGACCACATTCTGTCTGAACTCTCCATCATGACCTGGCTGTCTTAGGTGGCCCCATAAGGCATGGCTTAGTTTCATTGAGTTAGCAAGGGTGTAGTCTGTGTAAACAGATTGGCTATTTGTCTGTGATTGTAGTTTCAGTCTGTCTGCCCTCTGATCCCTTTTCTCAGTGTGAACTGTCTTACCTGGGTTTCTCTCACCTTGGGCATGGGGTCTCTCTTCACAGCAACTCCAGCAAAGCGTAGCAACTACTCCTTACCTCTGATGCAGAATTCAAAACCACACCACAGTTCAAAAGCATCAATTCTTAGGCATTCAGCTTTCTTTATACTCCAGCTATCACATCCATACATGACTACTGGGAAAAAAAAACATTGCTTTGACAAGTTAGCTATTGGTTGGCAAAGTCATGTCTCTCCTCTTTACTCAGCTGTCTTGGTAAGTCATAGCTTTTCCTCCAAGGAGTAGGCATCTTTTACTTTTTGATTGAATTTACTGTTTTCAGTGATTTTCCAAACCCCCCACCCCGAAAAAATGTCTGACAATGTTTCCATTGTTTCCTAATCTATTTACCATGAAGTAATGAGACTGGTTGCCATGGTCTTTGTTTCCTGAATGTTGAGTTTAAAGCCAACATTTTCACTCTGCTCTTTCATTTTCATCAAGACGCTCTTTAGTGCCTCACTTTTTGCCATAAGAGTATTGTCATATGCATATCTGAAGCTATTGATATTTCTCTTGACAGTCTTGATTCCAGCTTGTGCTTGACTCAGCCCAGAATTTCACATCGTGTCCTTTGTTCATTAATTAAATAAACAGGGTGATGAAATACAGCTTTTATGTACTCCTTTCCCAAATTGCAACCGGTCTGTTGTTCCATGTCCAGTTTTAACTGTTGCTTCTTGACCTGCATACAAATTTCTCAGGAGGCGGTCAGCTGGTCTAGTACTCAAATCTCTTTAAGAATTTTCCACAGTTTGTTGTGATCCACAGAGTCAAACTCTTTGGCCTAGTCAAAAAAGAAGATGGATATATTTTTATGGAACTCGCTTGCTTTTTTGTTGATCCAGCAGATGTTTGTAATTTGATCTTTGGTTCCTGTGACTTTTCTAAATCTAGCATGAACATTTGTTCACATATTGCTGAAGGCTGACTTGGAGAATTTTGAGCATTACTTTGCTAGCGTGTGAGATGAGTGCAATTTCACAGTAGTTTGTGCATTCTTTGACGTTGCCTTTCTTTGGAATTGGAATGGAAACTGATCTTTTCCAATCCTGTGGTCACTGCTGAGTTTTCCAAATTTTGTTGGCATATTTAGTACAGCACTTTAACAGCATATTCTCTTAGGATTTGAAATAGTTTAATTGGAATTCTATCTTCTTCACTAGCTTTGTTCATAGTGATGCTTCCTAAGGCCCACTTGACTTCACATTCTAGGATGTCTGGCTCTAGGTGAGTGACCACATCACCCTTTTTACCTGCATCATTTTGGGGGGGGGGCGGGGAGGATGGTGGTATACTTCTGTGCATTATTGCCATCACTTCTTAATATATTTTGCTTCTCTTTGGTCCATATTATTTATGTCCATTGTTGTGCCCAGCTTCACATGAAATGCTCCTTTATCTCTAATTTTCTTGAAGTGATGTCTTGTCTTTCCTAGCCTCTTGTTTTCTCTGTTTATTTGCATTGATTGCTGAAGAAGGCTTTCTTATCTCTCTTGCAATTCTTTGAAACTCTGCATTCAAATGGGTATGTCTTTCCTTTTCCCCTTTGCATTTGCTTCGCTTCTTTTCTTTTCTCAGCTATTTGTAAGGCCTCCTCAGAGAACCATTTTGCGTTTTTGCATTTGGTTTTCTTGGGGATGATCTTGTTCACTGCCTCCTGTACAATGTCACAGATCTCCGTTCATAGTTTTTCAGGCATTCTGTAAATCTCGAGTCTGTCTTGAATCTTCAAAATGCTATCTTAAGTCTATTTGTCACCTCAACTCTATAACTGTAAAGGATTTGATTTAGTTTATACCTGAATCATCTAGTCGTATTCAATAGTTTCTTCTTCAGTTTAAGTTACAAGTTGGTAATATGATATTCATTGCATAGATATTTAAGATTATTATGTCTTCTTCTTCTACTGATCCTTTGATCATAATGTAGTGTCTTTCCATATATTTTATATTCTTCTTTTTAAGGGATTTTTTTTTTTTCTGATATGAGGATTGCTGTTCCAGTTTTATTTTGCTCTCCATTTGCATAGACTTTAATTTTCTGTTCTCTCACTTTCAGTCTATATGTGTCTTTGCATCTGAAGTGGGTTTCTTGTAGACAGAATATAAATGGGTCTTGTTTTTATTCATGCAGCCAGTCTGTGTGTTTTGGTTGAAACATTTAATAATTTCCACTTAAAGTAATTATCAACCTACCAAAGGTAATTTCCACAGAACTAGAACAAATAATTTCAAAATTTGTACGGAAATACAAACAAATCAAAAAAAAAAAAAAAAAAAAAAAACTCAAATAGCCAGAGAAACCTTGAGAAAGAAGAATGGAACTGGAGGAATCAACCTTTCTGATTTCAGGCTATGCTGCAAAGCTCCAGTCTTCAACACAGTGTGTTACTGACACAAAGACAGAAAGATAGAAAAATTGAACAAAATAGAAAGTCCAGAGATATATCCATACACTTATGGATAACTTATTTTTGACAAAAGAGGGAAGAATATACAATGGAGAAAAGACAAATCTCTTTAAGAAGTGGTGCTGGAAAATTGCCCAGCCGCCTGGAAAAGAATGACTCTAGAACACTTTCTAAATGAAAGGCTGTCAACTATAAAACTTAGAGGAAAATATAGGCAGAACATACTTTAACATAAATAGCAGCAGGACCCTCTATGATCCCCCTCCAATAGAAATGCAAATAAAAGCAAAAATAAACAAATAGAAACTAATTAAACTTAAAAACTTGTGTGCAATGAAGAAATCAATAAGGAAGATGAGAAGACAGCCATCAGAATGGGAGAAAATAATAGCAAACAAAGCAACTGACAAACAGTGAATCTCAAAAATATACAAGAAGCTCAGGAAGCTCAGGAAAAATAAATTACCCATTCAAAAAATGGGCCAGAGAACTAAACAGACATTTCTACAAAGACGACATACGGAAGGTTAACAAACACAAGATGCTCATCATCACTCATGATCACAGAAATGCATATCAAACCATCATGACATACCATCTCATGCCCCTTGGAATGGCTGCTATCAAAAATCCTGCAAACAATAAATGCTGAAGAGACTCCAAAGTGATGGGAGTGCAAACTAGTACAATCAGTATGGATAAAACTGGAGATTCCTTAAAAATTTGGAAATAGAAATGTCATATGACCCAATAGAAGTGTCATATAACACTGTGGAGATTCCTTAAAAAGCTGGAAATAGAAATGTCATATAATGAGCAGCAATCCCACTGCTGGGCATATGTACCAAGGAAACCAAAACTTAAAGAGACACATCTACCCCAATGTTCATCGCAGCACTGTTTACAGTTGATAGGACATGGAAGCAACCTAGATGTCCATGAGAAGACGAATGAATAAGAAATATTTGGTATTTATACAGAATGGATTATGACTCAGCTATTCGAAAGAATGCATTTGAACTAGTTCTAATGAAGTGGATGAAACTGGAACCAAAGGCTCAGGGCTTGATCTCTGGTCAGAAACAAAGATTCCACAAGTGGATTGTTATAGGATTAAGTGAGATTCTAAGAAATCTCTGAAAATAATAAACCAAACCCAGACAAAATCAGGTAGGTAAATATTAAAATAATGGAATATGTATAAATGAAAAGAGTCCAACATAATTAAGTGCAGTAGATTTGGTGGCAAACAAAGCAAATAATAAATAAATAAATATATATACATATATATATATATACACATACACACACACACACACACACACACACACATATATATATATATATAATTTACCAGTTAAGAATAAACTAAGTATAGTACAAACTGGAAAACAAAACTAAAGCAAGGTGCCATGTGAGTAATAGAGAAATGAAAGCAAAACTAACAAATATATTGAGAGAAAATGAAATAAGGAAAGGAAAGAAATAATAGACACCAAAGTTAAATAGAGGTAAATGAAGATGACATATGCATTAAAAATTATCTGCAAGGTGAAAAGAACAGTAGGAAAGACAAACAAAAGAATAAATATAGAAAAATAAAATAGGCTAAAAACTAATTTTAGCTTAAATTATATAAAAAAATAGAAAAAGAGTGAAGAAGAAAGAAAAAAGAAAAAAAAATGTGGGGAATCTCCACAGAACTCCAAAAGCCCAAAATAGAGGTAGAGATATATAGCAACTATAAAAATTATGACTGAATATACACATTAACATATAATCCATAAGCCAAATCAAAATAATCCAACAAAAAATAGGGTACAATAGATTGACCCGTCAAACACAGGAAAACAAAAGTTGTGTCTACCAGAAGAAAACTAACTAAAGCACAAACTGGAAAACAAAACTGAAACAAGGTGCCAATTAGGGAATAAAGCAATGAAAATCAAACTAACAAAAATTTTGGGAGGAAAGGAAAGAAAAAAAAAAAAAAAGAAGAAGAACAGATATGCAAAGTTAAACATAGTTAGATAAAGAAGATTTTTATATATATATAAAAGATTAACTGCAAGGGGAAAATACAGTAGGGAAACCAAACAATGGAATACATGTAGAAAAAATAATAAGTTTTAAAAATTATAATTAGAAAAATATAAAAGTAAAACTCCACAGAACTGCAAAAGCCCAATGGAGAAGCAGAGGTTTATAATAGCGATAAAAAGTATGACTAAGAAAAAAAGAAAAAGATCAACAACTTCATTACAGTTCATAGTGTCAATAAAATTGACAGCTACAACAGGAGCAGGGTAAAGGGTATCAAAAAGAATCTACAGAGCTAGTCAAAGCATAATAATAATACATATTTCTCTTGAGTCACTGCTGTCAGAGTCCTTTCCCTCACCTTGAGTAACAGTCCACCTCACCTCCCTAGGATGATACTCTCCAATGTTGTGCTGATCTCTAGACCTGCTCTGGGGTCAGATCAGATTCTAATCTGGTCCTACTCCTGCTTGTTCTTGCCTCCAAAGTCCACAGATATCAGAACCAGTGCATTTTCTTTTGTTGGAACTTTCAATGTAAGTTTGCCTAGCTAGTTGTGTAGATTTAATGTGCAACATGTACAGCTGGTAGGAAGGTTTTGGGCCTTCTTCCTTAGCCACACTGCCCTTGGGTTTCAATTGTCATTTTATTTCCATGTCTGTATGTGGTTCATCCACTTGGGTTTGCTACTGAAGCTGATCTGGAGGACATGGGTTTGCCCCTGTGAGGGCCAGGTGTTGAGGTGGTGCACCTGGTGGGATCATAGGTGCTCTGGCAGGTACTCAGGGGTTTGGTGAACAGGGCAGAAGGATATATGGTGCTCCTAGTGGTATGACATTCAATATTGGCAAATACACTCCAGTTTTCTTGCCTGGAGAACCACTCTCCCTGATAGAGAAGCCTGGCAGGCAACAGCCTACTTGGGTAGGATAGAGTTGGACACTACTGATGCAACCTTGGGCACACAGATGCAAGATTTTTTTGATTGTGGCAAGTTTTTCCCAGTAAGAGTTGAGCATGAAATTGCTGCAGCTTCTTGGCTTGTGGGGACCCTGGCATCACCATGTGTGCAGGGACTCAGACTGCCTCTGTCACAGGAGTTATGGCCCTATCATAGTCTCTTCTCCACCCTCTAGTATCTGGCAATCAGGAGGCCTCTATGCCTAGCCTTTCTCTGTAACTTCACCTATTCAGATAGTTAGAGGTCTCCCTTGTCTGGGGTCCTTTCTTGTTCAACAAGTCAGACATTTAGAGGAGCACCAAATACTGAGGTCCTTCTGTATTTCGGTGCATGAGGCACTTGAAGGGGGACCCTAAGTGGAGTCCTACTCTGTAGTTAGGTGAGTCAGACACTTGATGGGCCAGCTCCTCTATTGATCAGCTGCTGATGTTGGCCTGTGGGGAGAGAGAGGCAATGGTGATGGCGCCAATCCTACATATGACTCAGTTGTATCGTTTTGCTTCCATGACAGCCTGGTTTACCTACATAGTCATTCCCCACCACAATCTCCTCCCTTACATCCCTTCAGTCCATCTATCCAGTCTCTTGTACTCCTTTGTATTTCTGCATTAGCTGTTGCAACCCCTCATTTTCATTTCTAACTGTTAATTTTATTCTTTTCTCCTTTTTTCTTCATGAATCAGCTAAAGGTTTGTTAACTTTGTTTATCTTCTCAAAGAATCAGCTTTTAGTTATATTAATCTTTACTATTGTTTCTTTCCTTTCATTTTCATTTATTTCTCCTCTGATTTTTATGATTCCTTTCCTTCTACTAATTTTGGGTTTGTTTTGTTCTTCATTTCCAGTTAAGTGTAAATTGAGGTTGTCAATTTGATGCTTGTCTTCTTTCTTGAGTTAGGAATTTATGGCTATAAACTTCCCTCTTAGAACCACTTTTTCTGTATCCCATAGGTTTGAGTTGTGTTTTCATTGTCATTTATTTCTAGAATTTTTTTAAATTTCCCTTTTGATTTCTCAATAACCTGTTGGTTATTTAGAAACATGTTGTTTTATATCAATGTATTTGTGCTTCTTGCAGTTTTATTCTTTTTTTTTTTTTTCATTTTCTGAATGTTGAGCTTTATTTTATTTTTTTTTAATTTTTTTTTATTTTTTAAATTTTAAAATCTTTAATTCTTACAGGCGTTCCCAAACATGAACTCCCCTCCCACCTCCCTCCCCACAACATCTCTCTGGGTCATCCCCATGCACCAGCCCCAAGCATGCTGCACCCTTCTTGTAACTGACATTTAGTTTCATAGTGTTGTGGCCAGAGAAGATACCTGATACAATTTCAAGTTTCTTAATTTTACTGATGTTTTATTTTTGACCTAAGATGTGGTCTATCCAGGAAAATGTTCCCAGTGCACTTAAGAAGAGGGTTTACTCTGTATTCCGATAGAATGCCTTAAGATATCAATGAGATATATCTCATATTATATAATCATTTAAGAATTGTGTTTCCTTATTAATTTTCTGATTTTGATCTGTCCTTTGGTGTGAATGGGGTGTTAATGCCTCCTGCTATGATTGTATTACTGTCTGTCAATTTCTTCTTTTATGTCTGTTAGTGTTTTTCTCATGTACTGAGTAGGTCCTATGTTGGGTGCATAGATATTTACAATTGTTGGATCTTCCTCTTGGATTAATTCCTTGATCATTATGTAGTGTCTGTCCTTATCTCTTGCAATTTTTTTTAGTTTGATGTCTATATTTTCTGATACGAGGAATGCTATTCCATCTTTCTTTTGTTTCCCATTTGCATGGAATATATTTTTCCATCATCCCATTTTCTGTCATTTTGTGTATTTAGGTCTGAAGTTGGCTTTCTGTAGACAGCATATATATGGGTCTTTTATGTTTAATTAATTTATTTTCATTAGAGGGTAATTACTTTGCAATATGTGATGGCTTTTGCATACATTGACTTGAATCAGCCATTGGTGTACATGTGTTCCCCATCCTGAACACCCCCTCCCAATTCCCCCCCACCATTCCATCCCTCAGGGTTTTCCCAGTGCACCAGCTTTGAGTGCCCTGTTTCATGAATTGAAGTTTGACTGATGATCCATTTCACATATGGCCATCTGTATGTCTTCTTTGGAGAAACATCTGTCTAGGTCTTCTGGCTATTTTTTTTAAAAAGTTAATTTATTTATTTTTATGTGCACTTTGTCTTCCTTGTTGTGCATGAGCTTTTCTCTAGTCACAGTATGAGGAGTTCTCATCGTGGTGGCTTCTCATATTGCAGAGAAAAGGCTATAGGGGATGCAGGTTTCATTTTGGGCTCAATAGCTGTGGTGCATGCACTGAGTTGTGCCTTGGCATATGAAGTCTTCACAGATCAGGGATCAAACCCTTGTCTACTGCATTGGCAGTGGGATTCTGAGCCACTGGACCACCAGAGGTGTCCTTATCCATTTTTAAAATTTCTTTATTTTATTTTATTTTTTTAATATTGAGCTACATGAGCTGTTTCTCTATTTTGAAGATTAATCTTTGTTACTTTGTTTGCAAATAATTTCTCTCATTCTGAGGGTTTTATTTTTTTTTAATTTTGTCTATCCGTTCAGTTCAGTTCAGTCACTCACTCATGTCTGACTCTTTGTGCCCCATAAACCAGAGCATGCCAGGCTTTTCTGTCCATCACGAACTTCTGGAGTCCACCCAAATCCATGTCCATTGAGTCAGTGATGCCATCCAACCATCTCATCCTCTGTCATCCCCTTCTCCTCCTGCCCTCAATCTTTCCCAGCATTAGGGTCTTTTCAAGTGAGTCAGCTCTTTGCATCAGGTGGCCAAAGGTTGCTTATTTATTTTTTTGCAAAACTTTGAAGTTTAATTATGTCCCATTTGTTTGTTTTTATATTCATTCCTCTATTAGACAGCTCTAAAAAGATCTGTGACTTATGTCAGAATATTTTTCCTGTTTTCCTCTAAGAGATTTATAGTGTCTGGTCTTACGTTAGATCTTTGATCCACTCTGAGTTTATTTTTGTGTATGATGTCAGGTAGTTTTCTAATTTCATTCTTTGGCATGCAGCTGTCCAGTTTTCCTGGCACCATTTATTGCATAGACACTTTTTTCTCTATTGTATATTCTATCTTCCTTTGTTATAGATTAGATGACCATAGGTGTATAGATTTTATATTTGGGCTTTTCTTGTATCTTTTATCTATATTTATGGTTTCATGCCAATATCATTCTGTGTTGATTACTGTAGCTTTTTAGTGTAGTCTGACATCATAGAGCCTGATTCCTTCAGCTCTGTTTTTATTTCTCAGAATCGCTTTGACTAATTGGTGTCTTTTAGGTTTCTATACAAATTGTTAAAAAAAAAAAAGAAGAAGAAGAAGAAGAAGTTCTATCTCTGTGAAAAATTCTATTGGTAGTTTTACAAGAATTGCATTGAATCTATGGACTGCTTTGGATAGTAATTTTCACAATATTGATTCTTCCCATCCAACAACATAGTATATCTCTTCATCTGTTTGGGTCATTGTGCTATTTCATTATTGTTTTCTAGTACAAGATTTTGCCTTCTTAGGTGGGTTTATTCTTTAGTTCAACGCAGTTCAGTTGCTCAGTCATCTACTATTTTTTGCGACCCCATGGAACGCAACATACCAGGCCTACCTGTCCATCACCAACTCCCAGAGTTTACCCAAACTCGTGTCCATTGAGATGGTGATACCATCCTACCATCTCATCCTCTGTCCTCCTCTTCTTCTGCCTTTAATAATTCTTGGCATCAAGGTCTTTTCAAACCAGTCAGTGCCTCACATTAGGTGGTCAAAGTACTGGACTTTCAGCCTCAACATCAGTCCTTCCAATGAACACTCTGGACTGATCTCCTTTAGGATGGACTTGTTGGATCTCTTTGAAGTCTGAGGGACTCTCAAGTGTTCCAACACCACAGTTGAAAAGCATCAGTTATTTGGTGCTCAGCTTTCTTTAGAGTGCAACTCTCATAGCCATACATGACTACTGGGAAAACCATAGCCTTGACTAGGCAGACCATTGTTGGCAAACTACTGTCTCTGCTTTTTAATCTGCTATCTCGATTGGTCATAATTTTCAGTCCATGGAGTAAGCATCTTTAATTTCATGGCTGCACTCATCATCTGCAGTGATTTTGGAGCCTCATAAAATAAAGTCTGTCACAGTTTCCCCATTTATTTGCCATGATGTGACAGAACAGGATGTTATCTTAGTTTTTTTAATGCTGAGTTTTGAGTCAACATTTACACTCTCCTCTTTCACTTTCATCAGGAGGCTTTTTAGTTCTTCTTTACTTTCTGCCATAAGGGTGGTGTCATCTGCATATCTGAGGTAATTGATATTTCTCTTGGCAAACTTGATTTCAGCCTATGCTGAAATCCAGCCCAGCATTTCTCATGATGTACTTTGCATATAATTAAAATAAGCAGGGTGACAATCTACAGCCCTGACCTACTCTTTTTCCTACTTGGAACCAGTCTATTGCTCCATGTTCAGTTCTAACTGATGCTTCCTGGGCTGCATACAGGTTTCTCAAGGCAGGTCAGGTTTTCTGGTATTCCTATCTTTTTCAGATTTTTCCCAGTTTATTGTGATCCACACAGTCAAAAGCTTTGGCATAGTTAATAACGGAGAAATACATGTTTTTCCAGAAATGTTTTTCTGGAACTCTCTTGTTTTTTCGATGATCCAGCAGATGTTGACAATTGATCTGTTGCTCCTCTGCCTTTTCTAAATTCAGCTTTAATATCTTGAAGTTGATGGTTCCATACTGTTGAAGCCTGGCTTGGAGAATTTTAAGAAGTACTTTAATAGTGTGTGAGATGAGTACAATTGTGCGATAGTTTGAGCATCCTTTGGCATTGGCTTTCCTTAGGATTTAAATGAAAACCGACCTATTCCAGTCATGTGGCAACTGCTAAGTTTTCCAAATTTGCTGGCATGTTGAGTGCAGCACTTTCACTTTCAGTCAAAGTGCTGAACTTTTCACATCATTTTTAGGATTTGATACAGCTCACCTGAAAATACATCACCTCCAATAGATTTTTTTCACAGTGATGCTTCCTAAGGCCCAGTTGACTTCATAATTCAGGATGTCTGGCTATAGGTGAGTAGTCACACCATCATGCTTATCTGGGTCATGAAGATCATTTTTTTGTACAATTCTTCTGGGTGTTCTTGCCAACTCTTTTTCATATCTTCTGCTTTTCTTAGATCCATACAATGTCTGTCCTTTACTGAGCCCATCTTTGCATGAACTATTACTTTGCTGTCTCTCATTTTCTTGAAGAGGTCTCCACTCATTCCCATTTTATTGTTTTCCTCTATTTCTCTGCTCTGATCACCTAGGAAGGCTGCAGTCCATGGTATCTCTAAGAATCGGACACAACTGAGTGACTTCACTTTGAATTTTCACTTTCATGCATTGAAGAAGGAAATGACACCCCACTCCAATGTTCTTGCCTGGAGAATCCCAGGGACGGGGTAGCCTGGTGGGCTGCCATCTATGTGGTTACACAGAGTCGCAAACGACTGAAGCAGCTTAGCACCAGCAGCATGTTCCCTGTGTCCCCACTTTCTAGAAAATTACAATCATAAACAGGTATTGAATTTAGTCAAAATTTTTTCTGCATCTATTGAGGTGACCAGATCGTTTTTATTTATGAATTTGTTAAAACTATGTGTCACATTGATAAATTTGGAAGTACTGAAGAATCCTTGCATCCCTTTGACTAACCCCACTTTATCATGGTGTATGATATTTTTAATGTATTGTTGGATTATGTTTACTCGTATTTTTTTGAGGATTTTTATGTCTTATGTTCATCAGCAGGAGTGATCTGTAACTTTCTTTTTTTGTGATATTTGTCTCGTTTTGGTATCAGGGTGATGGTGGCCTCCTCAAATGAGTTTGGGAGTATTCCTCTCTTTGCAGCTTCTTGGAAGAGTTTGAGAAGGATATATGTTAACTGTTCTCTAAATGTTTGATAGACATATCTGTGAAGCCATCTGGTCATGGACGTTTTTTGTTGAAGAATTTTTGAAATTATATTTGTTTTTGACTGTGCTGTGTCTTTTTGCTGCTTGAGCTTAACCTTTGTTGGGTTAGTGGTGGCCACTCCTGACTTCTGATGACATGACTTTTCTTGTTCCATAATGTAGGCTCTAGACACATAGACTTCAGTAGTTGCAGCTATCAGGCTCTATAGCAAGGGTTCTCTGTCATTATAGGCTATTCTAAGATCTTGAATATAATTCAATTCTGTGATATAGAGAAAATATTTGTTGTTTCTACTATATACGGTAGTGAGTGTCTATTAATCCCACAGTCTCGATTTATGTCTCCCTCACCTTCCTCTTGGTACTAATGTTTGTTTTCTACATCAGTGACTATTTCTGTTTTATAAATAAAAATAGTTGTATTTTTTTTTAGTTTATGTTTTATTTCTACTATTTTTATTGTACATATAAATGATACACGATACTCAGCTTTCTCTGTTTCACTTAATATAATCATCTCTGCTACTGCTAAGGCACTTCAGTCGTATCTGACTCTGTGCGACCCCATAGACGGCAGCCCATCAGGCTCCCCCGTTCCTGGGATTCTTCAGGCAAGAACACTGGAGTGGGTTACCATTTCCTTCTCCAATGCATAAAAGTGAAAAGTGAAAGTGAAGTTGCTCAGTCGTGTCTGATGATTAGCAACCCCATAGACCGCAGGATCCCAGACTCCTCCGTCCATGGGATTTTCCAGGCAAGAGTACTGGTGTGGGGTGCAGGTCCATTCATACTGAAAAAAAATAGCATTATTTCATTATTTTTTTATAGCTAATATCCCATTGTATGTATAACACATCTTTCTTTATCCATTCACCTATCTTTGGACAATTATGGATTTTCGCATGTCTTTGCTACTATACATTGTGCTAGTATAAACTCTGTTGTGCTTATCTCTTTTCTAATGGGAGTTTTCATCCTGCTTGGATATATGCCCAGTAGTGGGATTGCTGGATCATATGGTAACTGTATTTTTAGGGCTTTTTGTTTCATTTGTTTGTTTGTTTGTTTGTTTGTTTTCCAAAAACTGCATACTGGGAAGGGAAATGAAACGAAGGTTCAAAACTCAGGGGATATGTGTATACCTATGGCTGATTCATGTTAAGTTTTGACAGAAAACAAGAAAATTCTGTAAACCAATTATCCCTCAATAAAAAATAAATAAATTAAAAAAGAACTGTATACTGTTTTCAATAGTGGCTCCATCAGTTTCTTGACATTCATGTCTACGATGTTGTTAATCTTCCTGCAGTGCATAGTTTTTCAAAATCTGTTCTTTTCTGAAATACTCTTAGGAGTGGAACTGCCACATCATATGGTCAGTCTCTCATCATAACAAGGGCCTTTTGTAGTGTTGTTTATAATGGCTCCTACCAAATATAATCCGCTAGTACCGTAAAAGAATCCTGTTTAAAAATGTTACTATACCATGTCTTCTCTGTACAATATTTCACAGATTTTCACTGCTGCTGCTATTGCTGCTAAGTTGTTTCAGTCGTGTCCGACTCTGTGCGACCCCACAGACGGCAGTCCACCAGGCTCCCCCATCCCTGGAATTCTCCAGGCAAGAACATTGGAGTGGGTTCCCATTTGCGTCTCCAATGCATGAAAGTGAAAAGTGAAAGTGAAGTCACTCTGTCATGTCCGACTCTTTGGGAATCCATGGACTACAGCCTACCAGGCTCCTCCGTCCATGGGATTTTCCAAGCAAGAGTACTGGAGTGGGTTGCCATTGCCTTCTCATTAGCATAGTTTTTGTATCTCTAATAATACACTTGGCTTACCAGGTGCCACAGTGATAAAGAATGCATCTCCAAAGGCAGGAGTCAAAGGAGATGAAAGCTGGGAAGATCCCCTTGAGGAACAAATGGAAACTCACTCCAGAATTCTTGCCTGAAAAATTCCATTGACAGGGGAGCTTGATGGGATACAGTCTCTGAGATTACAAAGAGTTGAACACAAAAAAGTTCAGAGTAACTCACTATAATGAGCATATTTCAAATGCTTTTAAAGAAATACTGTTAACTGTATTTACCTGTTGATATCTTCTTCCAAATATGGTGCATTATTTGATATTTTTCATTCATAAGAGATGGCTAGCAATTTTTGAAGGCTAGGTATCTCTTAAAGCCCAGCAACCTTGGGAATATTCAGTACTTCTGGTTAGATTTTTATAGCACTATGAGCTGTATTTAACTGTCTATATTTTCTTCCTGCGAGTGTCTTGGCTTTTCTTTTTTTGGATGAATGGCCCCAGAAATGTTCAAGGGTAGGTGTCATTACAAGTCCAGTGGCCTTGTGAATATTACACGTCCAATAGCGGTAGTTTTCAGTCTGAAGTTGCAGGGCTTCCCCCCACCTCCCCCCCCCCTCATTTTAAGTTGGTGGCAGCCACCTGAGAGCTTTCCTCAGGCATGGTTGTACACTGGGGTAGAACAAGCCAGGGGATGCTACCAAACCTGGTGTCTCCTCACTGTTGGATTTTTTAAGTAAATGTTCCTGTTCTCTCTAAGTTGAAGACAAGGATGAGCTGGTTTTATGTGCACAGATTCTGGTTTTATGGCACTGAGAGTACTGTGCTTGGTCTCAGCTACACATCATTAGAATGTGTTTCGTCTACCCCTCTTGCTGAAGTAGGTGTAAGTGATCTGTATCCCTTCCATTCACCAGAGTCCTCTTCTACCCATAAATTTCTTACCAGGTTGGATGTCCACATCACCTTTGTGCGGGTGCTCACTGCTGTGGGTTTTTGAATCCCACCTCTCCTTTACATCCCATGATGTTTCTTGAACTGACCCTTCTTCACTCGGTCTGATGACCTGTACATTTGTCTTTATCTCTGAAGATGACCTACATTCATACATCAATCTCTTATTTACAATTAACTGTAGACCTCTATCACATTTCTTTATCCATTCCTCTGTCCATGTTCACTATCTTCACTTTCATTTCTTTAATACTGTGAATGGTGCCATGGGACCTAGTTTGAGGTGTGTGGTGTTCGGAATCTGTTCATTTCTGAAATATTCCAGGAAATGATCTGATTTTTCATACTGTCTTTACATTTTTATTTAATTTTTTCTCATGGGAGTGCACTTTTTAATCATGCATATAGTGCCTCTTACCACGTCCATTCACCAGTACCCTAAAGCATCCACTGTACTCATGTTACTGTAGCACTGATGCCATGTCCAACTTTTGACAGTGGCCTTTTCCCATGCTCAGGCAGAAGGGATAATGTCCTCACAGCTTAAATGTTTGTACGTCTTAGAATTCACCTAATGGGCAAATTGTCATGTTCTCTTTTAAAGAAACATGGAATTTTGCTAACCTGTTCATATTCTCTTCCTGTTAGTTTTCCCTGTGTTTAATTTAGTTTTTTTGCCCCTCTGTGAGCCCTGGAAATATGTTAAGTGTAGGCATAGGTTAGAGCTCAGCAACCTTGTTAACAGTGTGTCTATCAGCAAGCATTTTCAGGTTGCTGTTAGAAAAACATGACCACAAGGAGGCAGCGTTTCTTCGTTCCCTCCTCTTGTTGCTATGGTAACAGCAGCCTGGAAGGTTTTCCTAGGCCTGGTTGTAAATAAGAGTTTAAGGACATATAGGAAGTAAGCAAAACTTTTGTCTCTTTGGTCTTTGAGGTTTTTCATTAAGTGAGACGTTGTTTCCTATAAACACTACTTTCATTTCTGTTGTTGCAGGGAGTTTCTTCCTCCCTTGCACAGTTACCTGGAGGTATGCACCTGTGCTTACTGTCACAGCTATGTTTTCAGAATCTGTTGAGCACATATCTATTGATACAGTAGGTTCTTGTGGGATATGAAGTATACTTAAACTGTTATTAAAGTATGATTTTTAAGGCATATTAAATAACAAGCTCAAATAATGGGGACTACCCTCACTACCATTGTGAAGGCTATGGAAGTGATGGCTCTGAGGCATATAAGTGTTTCTTCATTGATGGGCATGGTTAGAGAACTGGCTACTGAAGTGCAATTCTAGACTCTGGGAGTCATACAGCTAGGACCAGTGTGTGCTGAGCCAGTGTCACCATGTGGATTTTCAGTGGTCAATATCTTGCTGATACATAAACCTCAAGACAACTAGACAAGTTTTGAAAAAGGTTTTACTAAGTTACACAGTGTATCATAGCTGGAAAGAAGGAAGGAACTTCAGCAAAACGTCATTCAAAATGTGTGTTAGCTCCTGAGACAGTATTTCTGCAGCAAGATTCTTCCCTTTCAAACAGTAATATTTCTGCTAGTCATGTTTCTTGAAAGAGAAATGACTTTAGAGATTATTTGATTTTATAAACTTTCAATGTGGAAACCATCACTCACAGGTGTTTAATAAAATAATTTTAAGCGGGATCTACCTACACTTATTAATATTCTAGGTATTTTGGACAACAAGGAGACCAAATCAGTCCATTCTAAAGGAAGTCAAATGTGAGTATTCAATGGGAGAACCAGGATTGAAGCTCCAATACTGTGGCCACCTGATATGAAAAGCCAACTCACTGGAAAATACCTTGATGATGGAAAATATTATAAGCAGGAGGGGAAGGTGATGACAGAGGATGAGATGCTTGGACAGCATTACCAGCTCAATGGACATGAGTTTGAGCAAGCTCAGGGAGATGGTTATGGACAGGGAACCTGACATGCCATAGTCCATGTGGTTGCAAAGAGTCAGACACAACTCAGTGACTGAACAATAAGGTAGGTTTTTAGCTAGTGATATTCACTTTAGTAATAAGTGAACCTGCCAGTGAAACAAGTAATCAATTTTTGGTAATTATTTTGAAACTGAGATCCATGAATAGATTTCAAGAACTCTGAACCTATTTTTGTGTGTGTACAGGAATTATTCTGAGGAGCATTTCCATTGGGTTAATAACCACTGGTTAAAAAAAGGTAAATAGATGTGGAGTAAATAAACTCTAATCTCAACATGAAACATTTGATAAGTGTAGTTTTTATTGCATTGATATATCGTTTGCTATTTACTGGTTCAAGAAACTAGACTTGTAGAATAACTTTGTAGAATTAATTAACTGAAGAGTTGATGTAAACATTATGTTGTGATTGTCTAGAGTTTCAGTGCTTTTTAAAAACTCTGAAAATAATGCTAACTTATGTGTATCAGAAGACTCATGCCCCTCTGGCTCCATGCCCAGGATGGCACTATTTGGTTATAAAAGCAACAATGAATGAAATTGAATACAACACTCTGAAAACATAGAAACTCGCAAGCTACTGTCAAACATTTATGGGATTATTAAGGACATTTGAACATTGACTAGGTATTTGGATGCATTAGAACATTATTGTTAACCACACTGCTATTATTGTAAAAGGGAAAGTTATCTTTAGAAAAAAGAGTCCTTATATTTTAAAAATATGTACTGAGGTATTTATGGATAAAATAATTCAAGGCTGAGGTAGGTGAGAGTCAGGAGAGAGAGGAAAGAGGCTTCAATCCCTCTGAAAATTTCCCTGATAGAAGCATGGGAATATTCCTGAGTTGATACACCAGAGCTGATACTGGAAAAAAAAAAGGGGGGGGGGTAAACGGAGATTGGGGAAACAGTTTAAGAACATCATTAAACATGAAAAGTGACATAGGGCATTCTCCCTTGTTGTCACTAGAAATCCTAAAATCAGAAGGGAGAAATGAAATTTTGACTTTTTCTGTAGGAGCTAAATTTTAGTGTAACCAAGTAGCCATGGTCCAGGAGGGAAATTAGCTTGCAAAAGCATCCCAGCTAATAAATATAGTAAAAATATTCATGCCAGAAACTCACCTCTTGCAATCTTTAGTACAATAATCGAGTGAAACACAGACCATCAGGAGAAGAAATGGTTAGATGGAAATGAGATGAAAAATAGAAAAGGGAGAACAATTTCCCCTAGTGATTGACCCATGAATCTTAGCATCTGAACAAGCAGCAGTTACTGTCAGCTGCCACTTTTAGAATATTCTCCCTCAAAATGCTGAAGCCACATCTCAGCCTTGGCAGGTCACACAATTCAAAAAAGATAATTGACTTATTTCAAGTCAAAATCATTCTCTTAAAGGGTAGAGGGCATCCACTTAGGGAGGGCTTTAGATTCATACCTAAGAGCAGTGTTGAGTGCCTTGTGTGTGGGGGGGGCGGGGGGGGGCGGAGGTATGGAATTATTTTTGAGACATTTAAAATTTCTAAGTATTTGATATTAAGGAATTCTCAATATTTTCTTACAAACATGGTTATCTGAGGAAACATCCATCTATTAGTCCTATTGGAGTAATATTGATGAGTATGAAACATCAGGAGGGATGAAAGGACTCGACGTTTGGGATTTGCTTTAAAATCTTTTGGAAAATGAAAAAAGAGATTGAAAGAGAGGAAAAAAAGAGAGAAAGTAGGGCAGAATCTTGGTAAGGTAAGTGTCGAGTCTGGGAGTGGGTCTTGGATTCCTTTTGCACTTCTACATGGAAACATCTTGGAGAATTTTATATGCTAGAGAGTTGTAATCACGATAACACAGCATATAACATTCGTTGTTTTTAACAGAAGTTTAGGAGGGGAGATTTGATAATCTCAGAGACTTCTTTCTATACATGACATTTCAAGTATTATTTATTTGACAATATTCGCATGAAGATCCAGTGAGACGATCTGGCAGGGTACGATTTTTCATGCAATTTATTCAATCAAGTAGTCAATGCATTAAATTCAGACCAAAGGTAAAAGCTACTTACTTCCCCAAACTACATTTGCCCTGGTCTTACACACTTGTACACTAACTGCCACTGTACAGAGTCCTTGCACATAGTTGTAAAAGCATCCTGGTCATACTCCTGCATAAACTCTTGGTAATGTGGGGTTTTGAAAGTCAATACAGTGAGGAATTATAGATTTCTGTATGTGTGTGATGGATTTGTGTCTTGAAGGTGGAATTGTCAGAAAAGGAAACCAACCCACCTAAAAACATCGTGCAGGCAGCGACAGATATACAAGGATGACACCACCGAGCGGCTGCACATCTGGCTTGGTGGACATATTAAAAGGTGGTGGGAAGGCAACTCCCTCTTCATGTATCACTGCATAGTAATTCCAGATGGCAGTGATAGTGACACAAATACTGGCTGCCATGTTGAGAATTCCTGAAATAATAAACAGATTGAAGGTGTTGTCCTTACATGGAAGTCTCTGGTACAAGTTCTGAAGCACAGAAGTAAAGGAGACTTTGCCCCAATACCATAGAAATCTGACAAGCAGGAGAAGGTTTTGCACAAAGCAGATATTAGAGCATGGTTAGAATCAAGGTAGCAGTAATGGTGACACTCCATAGCACTGTTGACTGAATTGGTTTATTGGAATACACAGACTCTCCACATTCCCACGGAGGCCAGGATCCAGGTGAAGAGCAAGGTGTCATTGATATTTTACACTCACCACTCCAGCAGGCCCATGGATATGGTGCTGAAGATCCAGTTGATGGTGATTGCAGTGAACCTGCCAGTTGTCATTTGGTGTCTTTAGGGATCAACAACAGGGTGACCTCGTTCTCACAGGAACTGCCAACGAATACAGGGCATCATGAGAGTATGACCCTCATACGTTGAACAGCCCCCCATTGTTATAGATGAAGGGAAGTAAGGGGGAAGTGTTGTACTTGAAAGAAGTGCTATCTTTGAGAATGGAGACACTGGCAGCTCCACTTGTGGGAGTTCTGATCCAGCACACTTTGCCAAGAGCCATCAGGTAGCATTTACTGAAAGCCTTCAAAGGCACAAATCTTCAAAAACATAGTTCCCACTGCTGGGCATTTGTTCAAGGATGTAACGAAACTAGATGGAAACCTTTCATCACCAAGATGGTTGATACAACCATGTTTGTAATATTGACAAATGGGAAATGAGAGAGCTCTCTCCAACAAGAGAGCTTGATTTAATAATGGATGTTAGCTTCATAAAAGGAAACCATGTGCCAGCATTCAGAATAGAACTGGACTGGTATTAGCTATGATATCTTGTGTGCTTGCCTCTGTTCACATTTTATCTATGTTGTAGATTGTGTGAGTACTGGGCAGCTTTGACTCCTAGAGCAGTATTCACTTGTAGGGGTGCACCATAGTTTGTTGACTCACTCTTCAGTGTTTGGACACGAGCATTGGGTCTGAGTTTAGACTATTATGAATTACACTGCTATAAACTCTTCTCTCCAAAACCTGGGGTGAGAGTATGTTCTCATTTACCTCACGTAGATAGCTAGGACTTGGATTTAGTGGGTCATACAGCAAATGCATGTTTCACTTCTTAGAAAGTCCTAAACTGTTTTCCCGAAGGGCTATACCATTTTACATCTGCAACAGCCATGTATAGAGGCTCCAGTTTCTATCTTGTCCAACACTTCGGTACATTAAGATATTTGGATTACATTCATTCTAGTTGCTCTTAAAAGAAAATGTGACCAACCTGAGAAGGAAGATACTCACAATATATTAAGCTCTAAGAAAATATTAGGAAACAGTATGTGTAATATAACCAGGGATGTGACTAGAACTAGAAGTCTAGATGCTCAGTGAGCAAGAGACATTTTGAACTGGGTTAGAGTGGCTACATAGTTTTGAAGGCTATCTGTATTGTGAAAAATCAGATACACATTAATAGGAAAGAGCACGTAACAATATAAGTGGAGAGCTCAATGATTTATCAAGCGGTCCATACCCACACTCAGTGAAGAAATACATACATTATCACCACTTTCTTATCTCTCTTTATATTTCCTCATTTCAGAATGCATCCCCCTGAACATTCTGTCTGATTTTCAAGGGAGAAATCATGCAATAGGCTACTTTAATTCACTATGTATATGACATCAGATAGTTTATTTTAATGACGTCTGGCTGTCCAACAGGGATGAACATAATTTGTTAAAAAAAAAAAACAATTAACATACCTGAAGTAATGGAGGATTAATTCTGGCAGAAAAATACACTTATATCCAGTGGGCAGTAAAGCGACTCATTCACTATAAGCCTCTGCAGCTGTGAAAGTGTAAGATTATTTAGCAGCAGGGAAAAAACATTCCACCCTAAGAAAATGTTTTGAGCAGTGGTCCCCAGCATTCGTGGCACCTGGGATGGTTTCATGAGGGCAATGATCCAAATGCATTACATTTACTGTTCAGTATTATTTCTACTACTATGACATCAGCTTCACCTCAGATCATCAGGAATTAGATTTCTTGAAGAATTTCCCGCAGTTTGGACAGATCCTGGTGTGCTGCAGTCCATGGAATGCAAGAGACTTGGACACAGCTGGGTGACTGAACTGAACTTAACACAGCTAAAGGCATTGGAGTAATCAGTAAAGCAGAAATAAATGTTTCTCTGGAATTCCCTTGCTTTTTCTATGATCCCACGGATGTTGGCAATTTGATCTTTGGTTCTTCTAGCATTTATAAATCCAGCCTGAATATCTGGAAGTTCTAGGTTCACATAGTGTTGAAGCCTCACTTGGAAAATTTTGAACGTTACTTTGCTACCGTATGAGATGAGTGCATTTGGGCAGTAGTTTGAGCATTCTTAAGAATTTCCCTTCTTTGGGATTAGAACAAAAACTTGCCACAGGACTGGAAAAGGTTAGTCTTCAATGGAATATTCAGTTCAGTTCAGTTCAGTCGTTCAGTCGTGTCCGACTCTTTGCCACCCCATTAATTGCAGCACACCAGCCCTCTCTGTCCATCACCAATTCCCGGAGCTCACTCAGACTCATGTCCATTGAGTCAGTGATACCATCCAACCATCTCATTCTCTGTGATCCCCTTCTCTTCCTGCCCCCAATCCCTACCAGCATCAGAGTCTTTTCCAGGGAGTCAACTCTTCACATGAGGTGGCCAAAGTACTGGAGTTTCAGCTTTAGCATCATTCCTTCCAAAGAAGTCCCAGGGCTGATCTCCTTCAGAATGGACTGGTTGGATCTCTGCAGTCCAAGGGACTCTCAAGAGTCTTCTACAACACTACAGTTCAAAAGCCTCAATTATTTGGTTCTCAGCCTTCTTCACAGTCCAACTCTTTACTCAGTCATAAAAAGAAACACATGTGATTCAGATCTGATGAGGTTGGTGAATCTAGAATCTATTACAGAGTGAAGTTAGCCAGAAAGCAAAAGATACATATTGTATGCTGCGGCTGCTAAGTCACTTCAGTCGTGTCCGACTCTGTGCGACCCCACAGATGGCAGCCCACCAGGCTCCCCCATCTCTGGGATTCTCCAGGTAATAACACTGGAGTGGGTTGCCATTTACTTCTCCAATGCATGAAAGTGAAAAGGGAAAGTGAAGTCGCTCAGTCGTGTCCGACTCTTAGTGACCCCGTGGACTGCAGCCTACCAAGCTCCTCCCGTGGGATTTTCTAGGCAAGAGTACTATACTAATGCATATATACATAATCTAGAGAGATGGTACCAAATAATTTATTTGCAGGGCTGTAAGTGAAAAACAGACATAGAGAACAGAATAACGGACATAGGGAAAGGGACGGAATGGATGAGATGTATGGAGAGAATAACAAGAAAACTTGCATTACCATATGTAAAATAGAGAACCAACAGTAATTTATGCTATGTCTAAGGAAACTCAAACAGGGTCTGTGTATCAACCTAAGGGGGTGGGATGGTCAAGAAGATGCGAGGGAGGTTCAAGAGGGAGTCCTGTTGATGTTTGACAGAAAATGAAAAAAATATGTAAAGTCATTACATTAAAATTATTTACATTTTATTTAAAAGCCATTAAATTTAAAATTTTAAAATTATTATTAAATTTAAAAAAAGACCAAAAAGAAATAAATTTAACAAAGAAAAAATAGTTGAAATGACTCAAATTTCCATCAGCTAGTGATCAAATAAACAAAGCATGCAATGCAATATTTTTTGGCCAGCAAATGAATGGAGTTCTACTACATGCTATAAAATGCTATAGCTGAGAAATAATTGTTAATTAAAAGAAACCAGGCACAAAAGTCTGTATGTTGCATTATTCCATTCATGTAAATGAATATGTCCCAGATTAGGCAATTCTCTAAAGACAGAAAATAGAGTAGTGGATGCCAGAGCCCAGACGAAAGGTGAAATGGAAAATATGTGGTAACTGAACAGTGTTTCCCATTGGAGTGATGAAAATATTCTAGAGTGAACCAGCAGTATGGTTATGCAACTTATAAAGAATTACAAAGAGATTCACTTTAATTGGTAAACTCATGGTGAATGAATGACATGTTAATAAATTAATTAAAAAATTTTATAAAACTACAAAACTTATCTTCTATGTCCAAGAAAATCATCCTTCAACTATAGAGGAGAAGTAGATATCCCCATATGAATAAAATATTGGGGAATTCATTCTCAGCAGATATCTGGTCTGTAAGAAATGTTAAAAGTTGTTTTTTACACAGAATAGGATGATATTAAAGATAAATTATGAGTTAAGAAAGAAAGTGTCATAAATATAAATAAAAGAAGGCAAAATAAAATAAAAGCTTTTTTTCTTCTTATTATTTGGTAAAATATAAATACTTGCTTGGGCTTCTCCATCTTTGCTTTTCACTGATTATGAATCTTAGTAATTAAAGTGGGTTTCTTGGGCATATGATACATTTTGGCTTAGCGTTAAAGCATCCACCTGCAATGCATGAGCCATAGCAGAAACGAGTTCCATTGATGGGTCAGGAAGATCCCCTGGAGGAGAGCTTGGTAACTCATTCCAGTATTCTTGCCTGGAGAATCCCCATTAACAGAGGAGCCTGAGGGGCCAATAGTCCATGGGATGGCAAAGAGTTGGACACGACTGAGCAACTAAACCACAAATGACACATATTCCTAACAGAACTCTTAAGATACCTGAAATAGATGAGAATATCCTCATTCTAAACAAAGTGAAACAAAAATGCCCAGATAGTCGAGGTGAATTTAATAAACCGAAACCATAGAGCTGAAATATAAAAAAATTTAGGCAATAAAAGTCTCCCGACAGTAGTGTAAACAGTGTGTTCAACACAGGGGAGAGGAGTAATTTCTCACAAATACTTAATAGAACAAATTTCTAGTTACATTCATAAATTAAAGGAAAAAATAAAGTCCAGAAAATAAACATACTATAAAATATATTCATCATTTATATCTAATTATGACTGTAAACTGTGGTGTTGGAGAAGACTCTTGAGAGTCCTTGGACTGCAAGGAGAAACAACCAGTCCATTCTAAAGGAGATCAGCCCTGGGTGTTCTTTGGAAGGAATGATGCTAAAGCTGAAACTCCAGTACTTTGGCCACCTCATGCAAATTGTTGACTCATAGGAAAAGACTCTGATGCTGGGAGGGATTGAAGCCGGGGGAGAAGGGGATGACAGAGGATGAGATGGCTGGATGGCATCACCGACTTGATGGATGTGAGTTTGTGTGAACTCCAGGAGTTGATGATGGACAGAAAGTCCTGGCATGCTGCAATTCATGGGGTGGCAAAGAGTCAGACACAACTGAGCGATGGAACTGAACTGATGACTGTAAACGTGCAAGGTGATTTTTAAGAAAAAAATATCTGCAGAAGTTGCAGTTTCAGTTCAGTCCAGTTGCTCAGTTTTCTCCAATTATTTGTGATACCATGAATTGCAGCCCGCCAGGCCTCCCTGTCCATCACCAAGTCCCAGAGTTTACTCAAACTCATGTCCATCGAGTCAGTGATGCCATACAACCATCTCATCCTCTGTTGTCCCCTTCTCTTCCTGCCCCCAATCCCTCCCAGCATCAGAGTCTTTTCCAATGTGTAACTCATCACATGAGGTAGCCAAAGTATTGGAGTTTCGACTTCAACATCAGTCCTTGAATGAAAACCCACGACTGATCCCCTTTAGGATGGACTGGTTAGATCTCCTTTTAGTCCAAGGGACTCTCAAGACTCTTCTCCAACACCACAATTCAAAAGCATCAGTTCTTCAGGGCTCAGCTTCCTTTACAGTCCAACTGTCACAACCATACATGACCGCTGGAAAAACCATAGCCTTGACTAGATGGACATTTATTGGCAAAATACTATCTCTGCTTTTCAATATGCTATCTAGGTTGGTACATTTTAAGCTGTCCCGTTTAAGCCAATTTTATATTCTTTGGTCCATAACTTCAAAATAGCTGACAAGAATAAATTTCACTTTAAAACATTTTTCAAATTCAGAAGATGTTTTATGTTCTAATACAAGATTTTTTACTTTTCAAGATAATAAAAGATTGCACCTTTTATGAATACTTTGTTCCACTGATTTAGACATAAAACCACATTGTGTGTCTTTACGTTAACAATCTTTGTGGTATTGCTGGGACTGCAGGTTTTACTGGTATTCGGGAACTGCAGACTGTGCAAGAAGAGGTAACAAGGCTTTACAAACCATTGAGCATACTCTGTTTAATGGAGTAGTGGCAACCATGGCAGCCTGTGTTGGCAATAACTGTTTAACAGGGGCTTATCTTAATTAACTCCCTCATAGAAGGCAATAAATTTTTAAAGATAAGTACTAAAATTGTGGCCCTATAAAATTTTATGTATATATGTAAACACCTATGAACACATAGGTGTGTGTATATATACATATATGTATATAAAACAGTTAACCTTGTGAATAACATATGAAAGATTAAAGCCTGATTTAAATGACAACAAACTTTTAATAGCTGAAACCAGAAAATTTTGGTTTTGCAGAGGAAAAGTGTTTAACTATTGACATTAATTTAGAATATCAGAGTTTGGAGATAAATAAAAACAGAACCAGCTTTTACTTGATTTTATTCTTGTAATAAAATTATTCATGGGCAATGCTCCCCAATATTGCCTGCACTGGATGTGGGCCTCTACCCCTACTCTGCCTGTGTAAGGCCACTGCTCCATTCTAAACTCCTTCATTAAAAAGAGAATAATCAATATTGGCTTTGTGACCTCCAAAATCTTTATTGTTTTCCTTCCTTTCTTCTCTCCTTCCTCCCCTTTCTTTCTTTCCTTTTCTTTCTTATTACACAATTGCTAAAATTTGCTTTCCATTCAAAGTTATTACAAAATACTGCCTCTATTCCCCATGTTGTACAATACATCCTTGAATTCATCTTACACATGATACTTTATGTCTCCCACTCCTCCACCTCTTTATTGCTTCTCCCCCTCTCCAATGGTAACCAGTAGATTTTTCTTTATATCTGTGAGACTCCATTTTTGTTAAACTCTCTACTTTGTGGTATTTTTGAATTATATAAGTGATATCATACAGTATTTGTCTTTTTCTTTCTGAGTTAATTTACACGGTATTGTGGACGTGAGTCTGAGTGAACTTCGGGAGTTTATAATGGACAGGGAGGCCTGGTGTGCTGCGATTCATGGGGTCGCAAAAAGCTGGACACAACTGAGCGACTGAAATGAACTGAACTGTTACCTTCCATATTGCTGCAAATGGCAATATTTCTTTCTTTCTATAGCTGAGTATGCCTGTAAAACCCCACGGATGGAGGAGCCTGGTAGGCTGCAATCTATGGGGTCACTAAGAGTCAGGCATGACTTCACTTTCACTTTTAACTATCATGCATTGGAGAAGGAAATGGCAACCCACTCCAGTATTCTTGCCTGGAGAATCTCAGGGACAGAAGAGCCTAGTAGGCTGCCATCTATCAGGTCGCCCAGAGTTGGACACGACTGAAGTGACTTAGCAGCAGCAGCAGCATTTCAAAGATCTTCTTGGTGGCTCAGCAGCACAGAATCTGCAGTTAATCAGGAGATGTAGGTTCAATCCTTAGGTAAGAAAGATCCCTTGGAAAAGGAAATTGCAGCACACTGGAGTATTCTTGCCTGGATAATTCCATGGGCAGAGGAGCCTGGAGGGGTAGAGTCCATGAGACATGACTTAGTGACTGAACAGCAGTGAGTGCCCATAGTACATATATACCACAACTTTATCCAATTATATATCTATCATCTAATGGACATCTACATTGCTTCTGCATCTTGGTGAATGGTCTACTTCAAGGAACATTGGGACACTGTGTATTTTTAATTAATATTATGGGATATATATAATCTCCAAGAAAAACATTGGTAAGTCTTGTGTTGTTGTATTTCTAGGTTTCTGAGAAATCTCTGTACTACAAACTGCCATTATTTCACTCCTAAGGACTACCTTTTAGAAAGAAAAATTGAGCTTTGAGGTTGCTGACATCATAACTTGAAGTGTAATTAACACTACCATGAGGTAGGTGACCCAGAGGCAACTACTTTCTGTGCCTTTTTAGTAAATGGCACTGAGCCCCACACATGACATGGCTCCCCAGCTATCTTCCCAACTCTGCACTCACACACAGAAACACAAGTTCTGGAGGTGGTCCTAAGATGGTGAAGAACTAGGATGGGGAGACCAATTTCTCCCCCAAAAATTCATCAAAAGGACATTTGAATGCTGAGTAAATTACACAAACCAACTTCTAAATGCCGGCAGAGGACATTAGGCACCCAGAAAAGAGGCCCATTGTCTTCAAAAGGAGGTAGGAAAACAGTTCTTATGGGCAACAGATAATGAATTTTCTTTTTAAAAGGACTTTTCTCATTATCTCATGTTTCCTAAAACAAATAAAAATGTATTCTATTCCAAGGTAAAAAAAAAAAACAAAAAAATCAGTAAAGTAAAATAAAAGATAAAAAGAGAGTCAAAAGAGGTAGGGATGGAGCTCTGTCCCGGAAAGGGAATCTTAAAAAAGAGAGAAGTTTCCAAACACCAGGGAACACTCTCACTTCTGAGTCTGTGGCAAGCCTTGGAGTCACAGAGGGAAACATAACCAGGAGGAAAAATAAATAAACAATTAAAAGCCACAGATTTTGTGTCCAATGGTAACTCCCCCAGCGAAGAAGCAACTCAGACGCCTGCATCCAACACTAGTAAGCAGGGACTGGGCAAGGAGGCACGGGCTGCATTGCTTAGCGTAAGGACCGGGTCTGAATGCCCTGAGGGCAATCTGTGGGAACTAGCTTGGGATAGCAAACCAGACTGTGGGATAGCTACCACTTAAAAAGTGCAAACCTAAGACACTGACAGGCCTGCTCACAGAACAAAGAACTGAATAGAGCTAGTCAGCTGCAGACCAGCCCATCCCCCTCTGGTGACAGGCAGGCAAGGACAGCCAGAACCAGAAGGCATTGAGAGGCATTGCAGCACCAGAGAGGCATTATCTACCAAACTGAAAGCAGGCTTTATTGCTAATCAAGACTTCTTGGGATTCTGTATGGTCAACATATGCCTGAGAAGGTGTCCCAATTGTGCACCCAGAAAACCAAGCAGCAGGTCCAGGGAAGTGATAAGTCACAGTGACCATGCTCTCCAAACACCTGGTCACCTGATCTCCTCGGACCTGGGAAGGGAACAAAATGCAGGCTCAACCAAGTCTGCATCTCTGAGAACTACCTGAGTACCTGAACCTGAGCAGCTTAGACCTGGGAAGTGCATACAACCAAGGGCTGGACTCAGAGAGGTCCTGGTAGAGCAACTAGAGCCTAAGCAATATAGCCAGGGAACGCAAACACGTTGTAAGCAGGGGTGAAGCCAATGTGGATAAGATACTGTGAGTACATGCCAGTGTTATTTGTTTGCAGCGTTCCTCCCTCCCTTCCCACAGCATGACTGAATAAGTGAATCAAGAAAAAGTGTCCACCCCCCCACCACCTTGTGTCAGGGCAGAAATTAGACACTGAAGAGACCAGCAAACAGAAGAAGCTAAAACAGAGGGAACCTCCTTGTAAGTGACAAGTGCAATAGATTAAAACCCTGAAGTTAGTACCAATTACATAGGAAGGGGCGTATAGATCTTGAGAAATATAAGCCAGATTAAGGAACTATTTGAAAATGAATTTACCCCACACTGCCCAAAACAACACCAAGTATATTGTTACTATTCTTATTATCAAGCCTTATTTTTTTAATTGTCTTCTATTACTACATTAATTTTCATTTTTATAACCTACTATTACTTTTCAAGAAAAGAGAGACCCCATTTTTTATTGCAAACATCATATATATGTATTTTATAATTTTTGTACTTTTTTTGCTTTAATATTGTATTCTTGAAAATCCAAATTCTAGATTTTTAATCTTTGTTTTTTTTTTATTTGTTATTAATTTTGTACCTTAAAAACTCAATCTTCAGTATCCATTTTTACTTGGCAGCAAGATTACTGACTTGACTTTTCTGTCCCCGTTTGGATTCTCATTTTTCTCCACGAGGTAGCCTCTGTCTCCTCCCTCCCCCTGCTCTTCTATACCTGACTCTATGAATCTCTTTGTGTGTTCCAGACGGTGGAGAACACGTAGGGAACTGATTACTGGCTGGATCTGTCTCTCCTTTTGACTCCCCATTTAATCCTCCTGGCCACCTTGGTCTCCTTCCTCCCTCTTCTCATTTCTGTGTAACTCGTGAACATCTCTGAGTGGTCCCAACTGTGGAGCACACAGAAGGAAGTGATTACCAGCTAGCTTGCTCTCTCCTCTTGATTCCATATCATCTCATCCTGGTCACCTCTATCTTCTTCCTCCCTCTTCTCTGCTCCATGTAACTCTGTGAACCTCTCTTGGTGTCCCTCACTGTGGAGAAACTTTTCATCTTTAACTTAGATGTTTTATCAATGGTGCTGTATAGATAGAGAAGTATTGAGGCTACTGTAAAAATAAGACTGAAAACCAGAAGCAGGAGGCTTAAGTCCAAATCCTGAGAACACCAGAGAACTCCTGACTCCAGGGAACATTAATTGACAGGAGCCCATGAAACGCCTCCATACCTACACTGAAACCAAGCACCACCCAAGTGCCAACCAGTTCCAGAGCAAGACATACCATACAAATTCTCCAGCAACACAGGAACATAGTCCTGATCTTCAATATACAGGCTGCCCAAAGTCACTCTGAAGGGTGAATGCGGCCACAATAGGGAAAGCAGAGATGTGCCTGAGGGCGGGGCTCTCTGCTTTGTGGGCTTAACAGGATGTTCTGCCAAGGAATCTGGACACAGCCTTGAGTTCAATGGCTCCTTGCCAACAAGGGAACATTCCCTTCCTGTGATAAGAAGGAAGAAGGGGCCCTGAATAATTTCTGCGGTAAGCAGAAATTTCACTCCCTTTTGCTGTATGATAACATTTATGCTCATGCACTGTACTAAGAAGGCTTGGTCATAAAGTCTGGAATTCTGCCCAGAGGGGATGTATATAAATAAACTGTGAGCTCGCTGGCACATGCAGTTTTTGTCCCTCTGGCCAGAGTGTATGTCTCTTGTGTGCATCTTGTATGTCTTGTATGTTCTGTATCATTTCACTCGTAGTAACCAACATCTGGTGCCCAATGGATGGGGCTTGAGTGAAACTGAAAGAGGTAAGAAACCCCTTGGGTTTTTAAATCCATAGCAGGGGAACTTTCAGGAAATCATGGGGAATTCCTCACCCTAGCAGAAGGAAAGTTTAAGAAAAATTGCTAGGTGAATTCATGTACATAATCATGGGAATTCCTCACCCTAGCAGAAGGGAACTTTCAAAAGTTCATGGTTCAAAAAACCATGGGGAAATCCTGCTAGGAAGAAATAAATGTTCATTACTGACACAATAGGTGAATTTATGTATAAAATCATGTTATGGACTTTATGTAATTGCTATAACGCAGGCTTTGACTTTGCTATCTACTAATAATGAGACTAAATCTAATGCTTCAATAAAGGAAGAAACAATGAGGATATGCCAAACTTTGGTGGGGGTTCTGCATTGTCTGAAGGTAAGGATACAAGTAAGCCTCCTTCTGGAAATGGTGAAACATCTGATAGTTCAGAATCAGATTCAGAGTCTTCTTCGGTTTCATCAGAGGAGGTAAAGGGATTAAAGAAATGACCCATCTATTCCAGGAATGGTGAAAATCCCGTACTGAGGAGAAGAAATCTGTACCTTCTGCTCCTCCTTATGCTTCTCTTTTCCCCACTGCAGTTGGTCGGCCCCATGTGGACAGGGAACATTGTCGGTTCTCCTTTCCTTTGCCTATGCTTCATGATGATGACTCGCCTGCTCCTCCTAGTGGTTTTATTGATCCTCCACAAGTATTTCCCATCCAGAGACAGCAAGATGACCACGTGATAAATATTCAATGCACTCTTTGGAACGTAATTTTTTAAAAGATCGTAAAGCTGCAGTAGTGCAATACGGTCCTCAATCTCCCTTTATTTTAGCTATGCTAGGTTAATTGGGGAAAAGGCAACTTAGGGGAAAGATTAAATTTCAGAGATATTATTACAAACTTTAGCATTTAAGAATGCAAATACTGAATTCAAACGTATATTAAGGACTTTTCCTCCCTGTCCTCCTGCTGTCCCCAGCCAGAAAAATGATTTTTCCTTAAAGTGTTTCTTCTTAAATTCTTAGCCCGTGTCACCCTTAAAGTACAGAGTTACATTCTTATGGAGCAAAGATTCAGCAGGTTACAGCAAAGAAAGAACTTATTAACTCAAAGTCTAATGTTGCCAGTGCTAAGGCTATTACTTGCTTCTTCTACGTCCTGACTATATGCCCTCCCAGGAACACAATGGATAAGGGATACAAGAACTTGGCAGCAAGCATTGCAAAGGCTCAACAATGTTGCCAGAGTCTGGATAAAGCTGCCATGTAAGCTAGAATGCTAACTGAGAGTTTGAAACACTCCTTTCATGCCCAGGAGATTTATCAACTAGAACCCTGTTAACTCTTTTGGTCTGGGACAGCCCCTTAAAATGTCAGAAGAGCTTCATCTCTTTTTGGCTCTTCCTAATGAACGAACAGGAGGATTTAGAAATACTGGGGGACATATATTTTGGGAAATGCTTATCAAAGATTCTCACCCTGTTCTCTCCTTGATTATACAAGGAAAAAACTTTGAGGAACTATTAGACACAGGGACAAGTGTTTCAGCTATTTCTTCTCAACAATGGCCCCAAGATTGGAAAAAAAGAAAAAAGCCCTCTAATGTTGACAGGACTGGGCTCTATTGCAGATGTCTAGAAGAGTACCCATCCCTTACAATGCCAATTTCATAATGGAAGGTCAATATTTGTTACCTTTTGTATTGTAAATATACCTATTAATATTTGGGGAAGAGATCTTCTCTCTGTTGGCTTCTGTAACCATTCCCCCCCAAAAAAACTAGTAGCCACTGCTCAAATTCCTCAAACCCTCCCATTAAATTGGTTAACTAATACTCCAAAATGGGTTGAGCAGTGGCCATTACCACAAATAAAGCTCGAGGCATTAGAATAATTAGCAAAAGAGATGTTAACTGATTTACAAGAAATTAATAAGTATATTGAACCTATGGGAGCATTGCAATTGGGACTCCCCTCTCCAGCTCTTATTCCTCAGAATTGGTCCTTAATGGTGCTAGATCTTAAGGACTGCCTTTTTTTTTTCTTAACCATTCTCCTACAATTGCAAAATAAAGATAAATTTTACACTTCCTGTTCTTAATCATGCTCAACCTGTTAAGCATTATCAATGGACAGTCTTACTACAGGGAATGACAAATAGTCCTACTTTATGTAAAGAATTCATACCTCACTGTTTACAATTCCTTCATCAAAAATACCCCAATTATATTCTATATCATTATATGGATGATCTCCTGTTAGCAGCTCCTAGTATTGCTGAACATGATGAATTCTTTCTAAAAGTACAGGAGGCTTTAAAACTATACAATTTGCAAATAGCCCAAGAAAAAAATTCAAAAAGACTTTCCTATTTCATATTTAGGAACGATATTGGAACAACATAGAATAAGGCCACAAAAGTTGCAAATCAGAAGGGACCACCTCCAAACTTTAAATGATTTTCAAAAGTTATTGGGAGATATCAATTGGCTATGCCCGGTACTTGGGATTCCTACTTATCAATTACATTTGTTTTCTACTTTAGAGGGAGATACAACTCTGGATAGCCCCCAAACTTTAACCCCATTGGCTTTACAGGAACTTCAATTTGTTGAGCAATGACTAAATGATGGCTTATTTAGCGTCTCAACCTATTTCTTTTATAATATTTCATACCCCTTATTCCCTGCCTGGTGTAATAACTGCAAAGCAAGATAACAAATGAGTAATAACAGCACCAGCCTTTTCAGAATGTAATGCGGTGGCCCATTGTAAACTTGTATACGTATCTATAGTATAGAAAAAGGACGAACAGAATGGGTTTTCTTACCTAACAGTTTTTCCAAAATATTGACCGTATATATGGATAAATTAGCCTTTCTTATACAGAAAGGTCACCATTGTATTTTACAATTGTCAGGATATGAACCATACCAGATTGTTACTCAATTAACAACTGCTCAAATATCTCGATGTTTACAATTTAATGAAAACTGGCAAATTTCCCTTGCTTCATTTCCTGGTTCATTTTCTAATCATTATCCGTCATCTAAATTGATTGATTTTCTCCGGACTAACTTTATGATATCTCAATCCCCAATTTCAAACGTTCCAATTAAGGGACCCACTATTTTTACAGATGCAAATAAAAATACTACAATTGATGCCTTGCTTTATCCTATAGAAGCAGCAAAACAAGAACATGTCTTACAGCATGTCAATTCCAAAGGGTTACGAAAATCTCATGTTATTACTCGAAAACAAGCTCAAAATATTGTTTGTTCTTGTTCCATATGTGCACCCTTTGCTTTACCATTTACCTCACCAGGTGTCAAGTAAGAGGACTACAAGCAAATTAGATATGACAAATGGATGTAATTTACATTTCTTCTTTTGGACAACAAAAATATGTGCATCATACTATAGATACGTATACAAGTTTACAATGGGCCACCACATTACATTCTGAAAAGGCTGGTGCTGTTATTACTCATTTGTTATCTTGCTTTGCAGTTATGGGATTACCAATTGAATTGAAAACTGATAATGCACCTGCCTGCCAATCCACAAAATTAGCTCACTTTTTATCCCAATACCATATAACTCATACTCTTGGTATCCCTTATAATAGTCAAGGGAAAACTATCATTGAAAGAGCTAATCGTACCTTGAATGAATATTTTGAAAAAAAATTAAAAAAGGGGGAATAGGAGAGATTTATGAAACCTAAAGACATTTTGAATAAAACCTAACTTACTCTAAATTTGTTGAATATTTGGAGTAAGGGAAATCTATCAGCAGCAGAGTTGCATTTTCAAAGGAAAAAAGAAGACAAGAAGATCTTGAATACGCCCATTTGGTACAAAGATAAAGAGAAAGGCTAGATCCCAACATCATTAATATATCTGGGATGAGTGTATGCTTTCATTTCTGTTAATAATTACAGGTTTTGGACCCCAGCGAGATTAATTAAAATCAACAAAGGCTGATTCCTTTGTTCAAAAATTTGAAGAGCTTACTATGCAGAGGACCTTTACTTTTCATACAAGGGGAGCAATACCTCCTATGAGGGGTCAAATGAAAAAGTTGACCCAGGAAGCAGAAAAAAACGTTAATGAAAGCAGGACAACCTCTAAATCCTACCAATCTTTTGCTTGCCCTGATTGCACTAGTAACATGTCAGGTAATCGGTGTATCGGCAAGTAATCATACATAATGGGCATATATACCTAATCCTCCATTAGTAAGAGCAGTTTCCTGGGGGGAACCAGAAGTGCAGGTATGCACTAATGAGACTGCCTTCTTTCCCCCGCCAGCTTGCAGGGGAATAGAACAACTATCTCATCATAAACAACAATCTAATATTAGTAATTTGACCATTGCAGTGGAAGGTATTCCTTTGTGCATAGGAGGGCACCCCTTTTATCTGTCCACCAAGGAATGTTCTCATCATTCCTATAATACATGGGGGGTAAAATACAATGATTATCATTTTGCTACTTTTACTCTGCTTGTTTCCAGCAGGGGCTTTAACACCTCGACAGAACCGATAGACATTCATAATGGAATATATATGTCACTATGTCCTGTTAACATTTTTGCTCCTTCTCTAGAATCTTTGAAATGGGAAGGTTGCTGAGGTCATTGACCCTTTAAAGTCATGAATTATTCTGGGTCTATCATTGTAGATTGGAGTCCAGATTATGGGCAATTTTTAGAAAAATGGTCAAATAAATCTCTTAAGTGGCATCATGAAAATAGCACTTTGATGGGCAATTGTAATGAGACAATTAAATGGCAGCAATTTGCATTTGTCCCTCCTCAATTACAATTGCAGGGATATCCACACATTCAAGGGGATATTTGAAAACTATGGGCAGTTTCTGGTAATCTTACTGTTTGATCAGGAAAGTATACTATGGATAGTGGCGACTCTTCGGGTCCATTTCATGTTAATTTACATGCTAATAGATCTTATTCCACAATGGCATGTGTAAAATATCCTTTTGCATTGTTATATGGGAATTGGACTTGGAATGATACTATGGGGTCTGTGTCATGTGATTATTGTAATCTAACTCAATGTGTAAATCAATCTTGGTGGAAAAAATTTGAAAGACCAGCCTATAACTCTAATTTTTCATTAGTAATTATTAAACCTCAGACAAAATCATGGTTGCCTATAAATCTAACTAGGCCATGGTCAGATCTTTTGCTGTCTCTCATCTAGTAACCGCTGTACAGTCTTTGCTACATCTATCTCAACACATGCTTGGTATGGTCGTTGCTTTGATTCTAGCAATTGCATCAGTAACTGCAAAAGTGGTGATAGCAGCCCTAGCAATACACCAAGGGATTCAAACAGCTGATTTTGTTCGAGACTGGCATAAAGACTCTCATTTGTTATGGCAACAGCGAAATTTGGATGCACAACTTGCTACCGACATGCTCAATCTTCAACACACCATTTCCTGGCTTGGAGATCAATTAGCTGTTTTATCTACATGAAGTATGTTGATATGTGATTGGAATTCTTCTCAGTTTTGTATAACACCTGTACCATTTAACATAAACCCTTCAAGAAATTAACCGAGACATATAAATAAAAAGAGTTCTAGGTGCCCATCATCTAGAAAGATTCCGCCTAGCCCCCAAGAGGTGGCTGGATAGCCAACGATGGGTAAGACCCTCAGAGGAGGGCCACCTAAGACAGGCACAACCATGAGAGGGGCTAGCGAGGCTGGAGGTTGACCGCCTACAGCTTTATGCTTTGCTCTATAAAACATCAATACAACTGTCTTGAGGGCCTGAATAAAATAAAGAAAGGGGGAGATGAAGGGTTAATGCAGCCACAATAGGGAAAGCTGAGATGTGCCTGCAGGTGGGGCTCTCTGCTTTGTGTGCTTAACAAGATATTCTGCCAAGGAACCTGGACACAGCCTTGAGTTCAACGGCTCCTTGCCAACAAGGTAACATTCCCTTCCTGCGATAAGAAGGAAGAAGGGGCCCTGAATAATTTCTGCGGTAAGCAGAAATTTCACTCCCTTTTGCAGTACGATAACATTTATGCACATGCGCTGTACTAAGAAGGCTTGGTCATAAAATCTGGAATTCTACCCAGAGGGGATGTATATAAATAAACCGCTAGCTTGCTGACACGTGCAGTTCTTCTCCCTCTGGCCAGAGTGTATGTCTCTTGCGTGCATCTTGTATGTCTTGTATGCTCTGTATCATTTCACTCATAGTAACCGACACACTCCAAATCCAGACATCTCATAACTCATTACTGGACACTTCATTGCACTCCAGAGGGAAGAAATCCAGCTACACCCACCAGAATACTGACACAAGCTTCACTAACTAGGATAACTTGACAAGCCACCCTTCCAACCCCACCCACAGCCAGGAAACTCCACCGTAAAGAGAACTCCACAAACTGCAAAAATAAAGAAAGGCCACCCCAAACACAGTAATATAAACAAAATGAAGAGACAGAGGAATACCCAGCAGGTAAAGGAACAGGAGAAATGCCCACCAAACCAAACAAGAGGAAGAGATAGGGAATCTACCTGATAATGAATTCCAAATAGAGATAGTGAAAATGATCCAAAATCTTGAAATCAAAATGGAACCACAGATAAATAGCCTGGAGACAAGGATTGGGAAGATGCAAGAAAGGTTTAAAAAGGACATAGAAGAAATAAAAAGAGTCAATATATAATGAATAATCCAATAAATGATATCAAAAATCTCTGGAGGGAACAAATAGAATAATGGACGCAAAAGATAGGATTAATGAGGTAGAAGATAGAATGGTAGAAATAAATGAATCAGAGAGGGAAAAATAAAAACAAATTAAAAGAAGTGAAGACAATCTCAGAGACCTATGGGACAATGTTAAATTCCCCAACATTCGAATCATAGGAGCCCAAGAAGAAGATAAAAATAAAGACCATGAGAAAATACTTTAAGAGATAATAGTTGAAAACTTCCCTAAAATGGGGAAGGAAATAATCACCCTAGTCCAAGAAACCCAGAGAGTCTAAAACAAGATAAACCCAAGGTGAAACACCTCGACACATATTAATCAAATTAACAAAGGTCAAACATAAAGAACAAATATTAAATTCACCAGCGGTGCGGGGGAATAACATACAAGGGGATTCCCATAAGGATAACAGCTTGTCTTTCATTAGAAATTCTTCATGCCAGGAGGGAATGGCAGGACATACTTAAAGTGATGAAAGAAAATCACCTACATCCAGATTACTGCACCCAGCAAAGTTCTCATTCAAATATTAAGGAGAAATCAAAAACTTTACAGACAAGCAAAAGCTGAGAGAATTCAGCATCACCAAACCAGCTCTACAAGAAATGCTAAAGGATTTTCTCTGGACAGGAAAAACAAAAAGGGGGTATAAACTCGAATAAAGTACAAAACAATAAAGTAAATGGAAATGGGATCATACATATTAATAATTACCTTAAATGTAAATGGGTTGAATGCCTTACCGAAAGATGAAGACTGGGTGAATGGATGCCCAAACATGAAACCTATATATGTTGTCTACAAGAGGCCCACTTCAAAACAAGGGACACATACAGACTGAAAATGAGGGCTGCAAAAGATATTCCACACAAATAGAGACAAAAAGAAAGCAAGAATAGCAATACTCATGTCAGATAGAATAGACTTTAAAACAAAGGCTGTGAAAAAAGACAAAGACACTACATAATGATCAAAAGATCAATCCAAGAAGAAGATGTAACAATTATAAATATATATGCAGCCAACATAGGAGCATTATAATATGTAAGACAAATGTTAACAAGTATGAAATAGGAAATTAACAATAACACAATAATAGTGGGTGATTTTAATACACCGCTCACATCTATGAGTATATCAACTAAACAGAAAATTAACAAGGAGATGCAGACTTGAAATGATACAACAAACCAGTTAGACTTAATTTATATCTATAGAACATTTCAACCCAAAACGATGAATTTCACCTTTTCTGAAGTGCACACGGAACCTTCTCCAGGATTCCACATCCTGGGCCATAAATCCAGCATTGGTAAATTAAAAGAAAGAAAGAGAGAGAGAAAGAAAGAAAGAAAGAAAGAAAGAAAGAAAGAAAGAAAGAAAGAAAGAAAGAAAGAAGGAAGGAAGGAAAGAAGGAAAGAAGGAAAGAAAGAAAGAAAGTAGTAATCCCAAGCATCTTTTCTGACCACAGTGTAGTAAGATTAGGTCTCAATAACAGGAGAAAACGATTAAAAATTCCAAAATGTGAAGGCTGAAAAATACGCTGCTGAATAACCAACAAATCAAAGAATAAATAAAAAATAAATAAATAAATGCATAGAATCTAATGAAAATCAAAACACAGAACCTCATACATGTAGGACACAACAAAAGCAGTGCTAAGGCGAAGGTTCAGAGCAATACAGGCATACATCACAAAATAAGAAAAGGTTTAAATAAATAACCCAACTCTACACATAAAGAAACTAGAAAAGGAATAAATGAACAACCCCAGGGTTAGTAGAAGGAAAGAAATCTTAAAAATTAGGGCAGAACTAAATGAAAATGAAACAAAAGAGACCACAGCAAAAATCAACAAGGCCAAAACCTTGTTCTTTAAGAGGATAAATAAAATAGACAAGCCATTAGCCAGACTAATCAAGAAAAAAAGGGAGAAGAATGAAATCAATAAAGTTAGAAATAAAAAGAATTTCCCTGGTGGCTCTAAATGCAGAGTTCCAAAGAATTGCAAGAAGAGACAAGAAAGCCTTCTTCAGCGATCAACGCAAAGAAATAGAGGAAAACAACAGAATGGGAAAGACTGGAGATCTCTTCAAGAAAATTAGAGATACCAAGGGAATATTTCATGGAAAGATGTGCTCGATAAAGGACAGAAATGGTATGGATCTAACAGAAGCAGAAAATATTAAGAGGTGGCAAGAATAAATAGAAGAACTGTACAAAAAAGATCTTCACGACCCAGATAATCATGATGATGTGATCACTAATCTAGAGCCAGACATCTTGGAATGTGAAGTCAAGTGGGCCTTAGATAGCATCACTATGAAGGTGAAGGTGATGGAATTTCAGTTGAGCTGTTTCAAATCCTGAAAGATGATGCTGTGAAAGTGCTGCACTCAATATGCCAGCACATTTGGAAAACTCAGCAGTGGCCACAGGACTGGAAAAGGTCAGTTTTCATTCCAATTCCAAAGAAAGGCAATGCAAAAGAATTCTCAAACTACGGCACAGTTGTACTCATCTCACATGCTAGTAAAGTAATGCTCAAAATTCTCCAAACCAGACTTCAGCAATACGTGAACTGTTAACTCCCTGATGCTCAAGCTGGTTTTAGAAAAGGCAGAGGAACTGGAGGTCAAATTGCCAACATCTGCTGGATCATCGAAAAAGCAAGAGAGTTCCAGAAAAATATCTATTTCTGCTTTATTGACTATGCCAAAGCCTTTGACTGTGTGCATCACAATAAACTGTGGAAAATTCTGAAAGAGATGGGAATATCAGACCACCTAACCTGCTTCTTGAGAAATCTGTATGTAGCTCAGGAAGCAACAGTTAGAACTGGACATGGAAAAACAGACTGATTCTAAATAGGAAAAGGAGTATGTCAAGGCTGTATATTGTCACCCTGCTTATTTAACTTATATGCAGAGTACATCATGAGAAACGCTGGACTGGAAGAAACACTAGCTGAAATCAAGATTTCCAGGAGAAATATCAATCACCTCAGATATGCAGATGACACCACCCTTATGGCAGAAAGTGAAGAGGAACTAAAAAGCCTCTTGATGAAAGTGAAAGAGGAGAGTGAAAAGGTTGACTTAAAGCTCAGCATTTGAAAACAAAGATCATGGCATCCAGTCCCATCACTTCATGGGAAATAGATGGGGAAACAGAAGAAACAGTGTCAGACTTTATTTTTGGGGGCTCCAAAATCACTGCAGATGGTGACTGTAGCCATGAAATTAAAAGATGCTTACTTCTTGGAAGAAAAGTTATGACCAACATAGATGGTATATTCAAAAGCAGAGACATTACTTTGCCAACTAAGGTCCATCTAGTCAAGGTTTTGGTTTTTCCAGTGGTCATGTATGGATGTGAGAGTTGAACTGTGAAGAAGGCTGAGAGCCAAAAAATTGATTCGTTTGAACTGTGATGTTGGAGAAAACTCTTGAGGGTCCCTTGGACTGCAAGGAGATCCAACCAGTCCACTCTGAAGGAGATCAGTCCTGGGATTTCTTTGGAAGGAATGATGCTAAAGCTGAAGCTCCAGTACTTTGGACACCTCATGCGAAGAGCTGACTCATTGGAAAAGACTCTGACGCGGGGAGAGTTTGGGGGCAGGAAGAGAAGGGGACGACCCAGGATGAGATGGCTGGATGGCATCATGGACTCAATGGACATGAGTCTGAGTGAACTCCAGGAGACGGTGATGGACAGGGAGGCCTGGCGTGCTGTGATTCATGGGGTCGCAAAGAGTCACACACGACTGAGCATCTGAACTGAACTGAACTGGTGGCTCAAATGAAGATGGAGAGATCACAACAGACAACACAGAAATACAAAGGTTCATAAGAGACTACTCTCAGCAATTATATGCTTGCCGGGGTCCAGCCCCGGTGGATCCAGGGTGATTCGAAGGTGGGGATGGAGTCGGCGTCTTTGGAAAAATACATGTTTAATCACAGATAGAGAGAGATTAGAACCGGATAGTGCAGTAGGAAGATTAGTGGAGAAAAGGAGGCTGAATAACTTGGATTACGTGGAATAGCATCCATGGTCCAGATGGGAATTCAGCCAGAAAAACCGGGAGCAAGAAAGAAGCGACATGGGGGAATCAGTCTTTCCGGAAACTGATCCGATTTCTTTATCTTTGGGTTTGCTTATATACCTCTTGTTACACATAGGGATGAATACAGAGTCACGTGGGAGTTGACAGTCCTGACCTTTATCAAAATCAGGTGCTTCACATAAATGTATAAAAAAGGTCTTAGGGATATTACATCATCTTCTGGCCATGAGTGAGACCTGCTGACATTTTATGATCCTTTCTTTCTGATAACCAAAAAACTTATTTTTTCCAAGGATGTTTTTTCTTAAACCAAGCACCGCCCTCCAAGTAAAGTTACATTCCTACAGGGTGAGGGTGTAGTGAATTACAATCAAGAAAGGAATTTATTTAACCCAAGGTTAACATGATTAATCTTAAAGGTTAATACTTATTTCTCCTATATGCTTAAAGGTTAATACTTATTTTTCATATATGTTATATTCATTATAAGGGTAGGGGACATGGAGATTTAGCAGCAAACATCAGCCCAACAAATGAAAATTCTTTCACCAATGCTCCCCTTAAGATCTATTTAGTCTTAAGATATGATAAAGTTACATTCTTACATAGCAAGGACACAGTGATTTATAACAAAGTACAGTGATCTATTGCAAAAGAGAAAATCCATTAACTCAAAAAGTCTAGTATCACTAACATCAAAAACTACTATATTTCCTTTGCTATATTCCAAATACATTGATTAGTATATTCCCAAGTGTCCAAGGATATGGAGACCTGGTGGCAATCATTGACTCAACAAGAAGAAAAAGCCCTATGCTAATTAAGACTCTCAAAATACTCCAAAACTCTCTGGGCTGTTTATGGTTAAGAGGTAGTAAACAATCATGTGCCTAGTGGCAGCAGTATGGATAATCCTGTCACACAAGCTAGTCTGTCAGCAGAGAGGTTTGACCTGAGACATCCTTGTCCCACCCAGAGCAGGGAATTAGCAGCAATTATTGGCACAACAAATGAAAAACCCTTCACCAATGTAATTCCTAACCAACCCATCATACTAATAATTTCTAACTCCCTAAAATAATTTGCCTTTAGTACATCTAAAACATCTCATGCCTCTCAGATTTGGAGGCTGTAAACAATCACAGGTGGCCGAACAAACCTATACAGGTGGGCTAGATAACCTTCAGAGGAGTCCGTAAGCTGAAACACTCTTGTCACGCCCAGGAATTTTTATTGCCTTGGAGCTGCACGTTTACTCCTTCTCCAAGAGAAACGGTTATGGGGGAGAGCCCCCCGTGAAGTCAGAGGTGTAGGTGAGAGCATAAAACAGACTCTGGCTTTGGGATTAGATGCTCGGAACAGGGGGTTTCCTGAGGCTTGATCACGCCTTTGCATATGCCAAGCCTCCTTCCTCATGACCTTTGCCATGGGTGGAATTCCTCATGCTGGCCCCCGGCGTGCTAATAAAATGGACAATGTGGAAGAAATGGACAAATTCTTAGAAAAGTACAACTTTCTAAAACGACCAGGAAGAAATAGAAAATCTTAACAGACCCAACACAAGCATGGAAATTAAAATGGTAATCAGAAATCGTCCAGCAAACAAAACCCCAGGAACAGATGGTTTCACAGCTGAGTAGCACCAAAAATTTTCAGAAGAGCTAACACTTATCTTAATCAAATTCATCCCTAAATTTTCAGAGGAAGATAAACTTCCAAACTCATTCTATGAGACCATCACTGTAATACCACAAACTAGCAAAGATGCCACAGGAAAAGAAAAGTAGTGGCCAATATCAGTGATGAACATAGAGGCCAAAGTCCTTAGCAAAATCCAAGCAATCAGAATCTAACAAACATTAAAAGGATCATGCATCATTACCAAGTTTATCCCAGGGATGCAAGGATTATTCAACATCTGCAAATCTATCAATGTAATGCACCATATTGATAAATTGAAAGATAAAAGCCATATGATCATCTCAATAGATGCAGACAAAGCCTTTGACAAAACTCAACATCCATTTATGATACACGCTCTCCAGAACACAAGAATAGAAGGAAATTACCTCAATATTATTAAGCTATATATGACAAACGCACAGCAAACATGATCCTCAATGATGAAAATTTGAAAACATTTCCCCTAAAGTCAGGAACAAGAAAAGGTTGCCCACTCTTGCCACTACTATTCAACATAGTTTTGGAAATTTGGGGCAAAGCAGAGCAGAAAAATAAAGGAATCCAAACTGGAAAAGAAAAAATAAAACTCTCAGTGTTTGCACAAGACATGATCCTCTACATAGAAAATCCTAAAGACCACCAGAAAATTACTGGAGCTAATTAATGAATATAGTAAAGTTGTAGGTAAAGAATCAACACACATAGTGAAAGCATTTCCCCTAAAGTCAGGAACAAGACAAGGGTGTCCATTTTCACCGCTACTATTCAACATAGTTCTGGAAGTTTTCGCCACAGCAATCAGAGCAGAAAAAGAAATAAAAGGAATCCAAATTGGAAAAGAAGGAGTAAAACTCTCACTGTTTGCAGATGACATGATCCTCTACATGGAAAACCCTAAAGACTCCACCAGAAAATTACTAGAGCTCATCAATGAATATAGTAAAGTTTCAGGATATAAAATCAACACACAGAAATCCCTTGCATTCCTATATACTGATAGTGAGAAAGTAGAAAAAGAAATTAAGGAAACAATTCCATTCACCATTGCAACGAAAAGAATAAAATACTTAGGAATATATCTACCTAAAGAAACTAAAGACCTATATATAGAAAACTATAAAACACTGATGAAAGAAATCAGAGAGGACACTAATAGAAGGAGAAATATACCATGTTCATGGATTGGAAGAATCAATATAGTGAAAATGAGGATGCTACCCAAAGCAATTTACAAATTCAATGCAATCTCTATCAAGCTACCAGCCATATTTTTCACAGAACTAGAACAAATAATTTCGTAATTTGTATGGAAATACAAAAAACCTCGAATTGCCAAAGCAATCTTGAGAAATAAGAATGGAACTGGAGGAATCAACTTGCCTGACTTCAGGCTCTACTACAAAGCCACAGTCATCAAGACAGTATGGTACTGGCACAAAGACAGACATATAGATCAATGGAACAAAATAGAAAGCCCAGAGATAAATCCACACATATGGACACCTTATCTTTGATAAAGGAGGCAAGAATATACAATGGAGTAAAGACAATCTCTTTAACAAGTGGTGCTGGGAAACCACTTGTAAAAGAATGAAACTAGATCACTTTCTAACACCCCACACAAAAATAAACTCAAAATGGATTAAAGATCTAAATGTAAGGCCAGAAACTATAAAACTCCTAGAGGAGAACATAGGCAAAACACTCTCTGACATAAATCACAGCAGGATCCTCTATGATCTACCTCCCAGAATTCTGGAAATAAAAGCAAAAATAAACAAATGGGATCTAATTAAAATTAAAAGCTTCTGCACAACAAAGGAAAATATAAGCAAGGTGAAAAGACAGCCTTCTGAATGGGAGAAAATAATAGCAAATGAAGCAACTGACAAACAACTAATCTCAAAAATATACAAGCAACTTATGCAGCTCAAGTCCAGAAAAATAAACGACCCAATCAAAAAATGGGCCAAAGAACTAAATAGACATTTCTCCAAAGAAGGCATACGGATGGCTAACAAACACATGAAGAGATGCTCAACATCACTCATTATTAGAGAAATGCAAATCAAAACCACAATGAGGTACCACTTCACACCAGTCAGAATGGCTGCGATCCAAAAATCTGCAAGCAATAAATGCTGGAGAGGGTGTGGAGAAAAGGGAACCCTCCTACACTGTTGGTGGTAATGCAAACTAGTACAGCTACTATGGAGAACAGTGTAGAGATTCCTTAAAAAACTGCAAATAGAACTGCCGTATGACCCAGCAATCCCACTGCTGGGCATACACACCGAGGAAACCAGAATTGAAAGAGACACATGTACCCCAATGTTCATCGCAGCACTGTTTATAATAGCCAGGACATGGAAACAACCTAGATGTCCATCAGCAGATGAATGGATAAGCAACTTGTGGTACATATACACAATGGAGTATTACTCAGCCATTAAAAAGAATTCATTTGAATCAGTTCTGATGAGATGGATGAAACTGGAGTCGATTATACAGAGTGAAGTAAGCCAGAAAGAAAAACACCAATGCAGTATACTAACACATATATATGGAATTTAGGAAGATGGCAATGACGACCCTGTATGCAAGAGAGGAAAAAAGACACAGAGGTGTATAATGGACTTTTGGACTCAGAGGGAGAGGGAGAGGGAGAGGGTGGGACGATTTGAGAGAATGTCATTGTAACATGTATACTATCATGTAAGAATTGAATCGCCAGTCTATGTCTGACGCAGGATACAGCATGCTTGGGGCTGGTGCATGGGGATGACCCAGAGAGATGTTGTGGGGAGGGAGGTGGGAGGGGGGTTCATGTTTGGGAACGCATGTAAGAATTAAAGATTTTAAAATTAAAAAAAAATACAAAAATAAAACTAAAAAAATAAATAAATCTGATTGCAGAGGTCAGTATAAAATATAGGTTGCATTTAAACAAGTGCTGTGTATGTACTAAATAGATGTCAGTTTTTGCATTGTTAAGAGAATTTATATGTGCTTTTCTTGGGAGGAGGGGTACTTTTTTGCAAGAGGAGGAAATCTGTGCTCATATACTGTCAAATAGCTTTCAAATAATTTTTACTTTAAGTAAAACTTAAATAGTTGGCATATAAAAAAATAAAAAAAAAGAATCAACACACAGAAATCCCTTACATTCCTATACATGAATAATGAGAAAATATAAAGAGAAATTAAGGAAACAAATCCATTTACCATTGCAATGAAAATAATAAAATACTTAGGAATATATCTACCTAAATAAACTAAAGACCTACATATAGAATACTACAAAACACTGGAGAAAGGAATCAAAGACTGTTCTATAGATCTGTATCTCCTGCTGTCAAGAATACAGGTTGATCGTTATCTCCTTTCTAAATTTCATATATATGCTTTAGTATATTGCACTGCTTTTTTTCTTTCTGGCTTACTTCACTCTGTATAATCAGCTCCACTTTCATCCACCTCATTCATTCATCCATATTTGAACTGATTCAAATGTATTCTTTTTAATTGTTGAATAATACTCCATTGTGTATATGTACCACAGCTTTCTTATCCATTTGTCAGCTGATGGACAACTAGGTTGCTTTCATGTCCTGGCTATTAGAAACAATGCTGCGATGAACATTGGGGTACACGTGTCTCTTCTAATCTGGTTTTAGTTTCCTTTGTGTGTATGGCCAGCAGTGGGATTGCTGGGTCATATGACAGTTCTATTTACAGTTTTGTTAAGGAATCTCTACACTGTTCTCCATAGTGGCTGTACTAGTTTGAATTCCCACCAACAGTGTAAGAGGGTTTCCTTTCCTTCGCATCCCCTCCAGCATTTATTGCTTCTAGACGATAGCAGCCATTCTGACTGGTGTGAAATGACAGCAAGAGATACAGATGTATAGAACAGTCTTTTGAACTCTGTGGGAGAGGGAAAGAGTGGGATGATTTGGGAGAATGGTTTTGAAACATACATAATATCATATAAGAAAAGAATCGTCAGTCCAGGTTTGTTGCATGACACAGGATGCTCAGGCATGTTGCACTGGGATGACCCAGAGGGATGGTATGGGTTGGGAGGTGGAAGAGGGGCTCAGAATGGGGAACAGTGTACACCCGTGACAGATTCATGTTGACGTATGGCAAAAGCAATACAATATTGTAAAGTAATTAGACTCCAATTAAAATAAGGAAATTTATATTTTAAAAAAAGAAACATCCCATTTGTTTATTTATTTCATCAGTGTTTTATAGTTTTCTATATATAGGTCTTTAGTTTCTTTAGGTAGATATACTCCTAAGCATTTTATTCTTTTCGTTGTAATGGTGAATGGAATTGTTTCCTTAATTTCTTTTTCTATTTTCTCATTATTCGTGTATAGGTATGCAAGGGATTTCTGTGTGTTGATTTTATATCCTGCAACTTTACTATATTCATTGATGAGCTCTAGTAATTTTCTGGTGGAGTCTTTAGGGTTTTCCATGTAGAGGATCATGTCATCTGCAAACAGTGAGAGTTTAAAAGCTTCTGCACAACAAAGGAAAATATAAGCAGGGTGAAAAGACAGCCTCCTGAATGGGAGAAAATAATAGCAAATGAAGCAACTGACAAACAACTAATCTCAAAAATATACAAGCAACTTATGCAGCTCAAGTCCAGAAAAATAAATGACCCAATCAAAAAATGGGCCAAAGAACTAAATAGACATTTCTCCAAAGAAGACATACGGATGGCTAACAAACACATGAAAAGATGCTTAACATCACTCATTATTAGAGAAATGCAAATCAAAACCACAATGAGGTACCACTTCACACCAGTCAGAATGGCTGCGATCCAAAAATCTGCAAGCAATAAATGCTGGAGAGGGTGTGGAGAAAAGGGAACCCTCCTACACTGTGGGTGGGAATGCAAACTAGTACAGCCACTATGGAGAACAGTGTGGAGATTCCTTAAAAAACTGCAAATAGAACTACCGTATGACCCAGCAATCCCACTGCTGGGCATACACACTGAGGAAACCAGAATTGAAAGAGACACATGTACCCCAATGTTCATCGCAGCACTGTTTATAATAGTCAGGACAGGGAAACAACCTAGATGTCCATCAGCAGATGAATGGATAAGCAACTTATGGTACATATACACAACGGAGTATTACTCAGCCATTAAAAAGAATTCATTTGAATCAGTTCTGATGAGATGGATGAAACTGGAGCCGATTATACAGAGTGAAGTAAGCCAGAAAGAAAAACACCAATACAGTATACTAACACATATATATGGAATTTAGGAAGATGGCAATGACGACCCTTATGCAAGACAGGAAAAAAGACACAGATGTGTATAACGGACATTTGGACTCAGAGGGAGAGGGAGAGGGTGGGATGATTTGGGAGAATGGGAATCTAACATGTATACTATCATGTAAGAATTGAATCGCCAGTCCATGTCTGACGTAGGGTGCAGCATGCTTGGGGCTGTTGCATGGGGATGACCCAGAGAGATGTTGTGGGGAGGGAGGTGGGAGGGGGGTTCATGTTTGGGAAAGCATGTAAGAAAGATTTTAAAATTTAAAAATAAATAAATAAATAAATAAATAAATAAATAAATAAATAAATAAATAAATAATGAAAAAAATAAAAAAAGAAACATCAAGTCCTCTTCCTCTTCTCGCATGGGAAGTGTATCTTTGGGGCTCAATCTGGAACCAATTCTTCCCACTACTCCCTGGCTAACTGGACCTTCTGGTCCCATCTCCAACTCCACAGGACCCATTTCCCTCCCTCTTCACTCACTTATGCCTTCCCTGCCCTCTCTTACCTCCACTGTCTTCCAGAGAGCTCACAGACAGATAATTCCACACCAGGTTGAATTAATTTAATTTTCATTATTAATATATGCTGCTGTTAGTATAAGATTCAATGTTTGTTCTGCTGGCCATTACTCACCAGTGAGAATCTGGAAGATTTCTGACGTCTCTAGCCATGTTCTGAAGTCGCTGGCTGTCCTCTAGTCTACCTGGAATGGCAGTGGTCTCCACGACCTCTGGGACCTCCTCTGGTTCATTGATTCGGCTGTTCATTCTCCTTGGAATACATCTACAGAGATTTTAGACTCTGATTTCTTCAGTTTCTTTGAGATGGGAAATTTCTAAGGAGGTTCCTTGGTCAACTTTGCTTGAATGTGTTTATTCATCCTCACAGTTACCCTGGCCACCTGGAGAAAACAAGAGATGGAACACAGAATGGCATTTGTTTGGGAAAAGGGTGAAATGGATGGGAACAAAGACTTCAGTTGGGGTGTGGACAGAGAAGGTATATGTGCCAGGGAAGGACAGGGGAGGGTGTCTTATGGATTCAATATGAAAGTGGAATTTCCATGGGTTCAGGTCACCTTGACACTTCCTTTGGACCTCAGTTGAAAGGTCTTCCTCTTTTCCTCTTGGGTATCTGGAGTCGGGTATTATGTAATGGCACAAGAGCCTTGTGGTTTCCCTGTCAAGTTAGTTATTTTGAAGACACACAGGGGTCTGCTCCACAGCCGCGGGCACCCCTTTGTATATCCATCCCCAGGGAGTCACATGCTTATACTTTATGAGGTCAGCAAGTCAATTACCTAGGTAATGGTGGCCTTAGGTGAGCCTTGACATAAAAAAGTCCCATCCTGATACTTCTAGGGGAGGATGGGGGAGAAAATCTGATGCTTTAAAGTGGGAGAAATGTGGTATGTTTAATGCCCGTAAAGAGCCCTGCAAACTCACCTGCCATCTTCATCTCTCTAAGTCTACCCTGGTGGGTCACACATTAGGGAGAGTGTGTCTGCTCCAACCTTGTGTCATAGACACAGTTTTCAGGATTTCATTCTCTTCTCTCTCAACTTTCACCATTACCCAGTTCTTAATACCTTGCCTAAAATCCCTCCATGGTAATTAGACTGTATTGAAAAACCAAGAGAGTTCCAGAAAAAAAATAAAATCAAATTCTGCTTTATTGACTATGCCAAAGCCATTGACTGTGTGGATCACATTAAATTTTGGTAAATTCTGAAAGAGATGGCAATAGTAGACCACCTGACCTGCCTTTTGAGAAACCTGAATGCAGGTCAGGAAGCAAGACTTAGAACAGGGCATGGAACAACAGATTGGTTCCAAATAGGAAAGGGAGTATGTCAAGGTTGTATATTGTCACTCTGATTATTTTACTTATATGCAGAGTACATCATGAGAAACGCTGGGCTGGAAGAAGCACAAGCTGTAATTAACATTGCTGAGAGAAATTAATAACCTCAGATATGCAGATGACACCACCATTATGGAAGAAAGTGAAAAAGAACTAAAGAGCCTCTTGATGAAAGTGAAAGAGGAGAATGAAAAGGTTGGCTTAAATCTCAACATTTAGAAAACTAAGATCATGGCATCTGTTCCCATCACTTCATGGCAAATAGTTGGAGAAACTGTGGAAACCAGCTAAGTTTATTTTTCTGGGCTCCAAAATCATTGCAGGTGGTTATTGCAACCATGAAATCAAAAAAACACTTACTCCTTGGAAGGAAAGTTATGAACAACATAGACAACATATTAAATAGTGGCAACATTACTTTGTCCAAAAAGGTCCATCTAGTCATGGCTACCGTTTTGCCAGGAGTAATGTATGGATGTGAGAGTTGGAGTCTAAAGAAAGCTGAATGCAGAAGAATTGATGCTTTTGAATTGTGGCATTGGAGAAGACATTTGAAAGTACCTTGGGCCACAAGGAGATGCAGCCTGTCCATACTAAGGGAGATGGAAGGACTGATGTTGAAGCTGAAACTCAAATATTTTGGCCACCTGATGCAAAGAGCTGACTCATATGAAAAGACCCTGATTCTGGGAAAGATTGAGGGCAGGAAGAGAAAGGTCGACAGAGGATGAGATGGTTGGATGGCATCACCAACTCAATGGAAATGAGTTTGGGTTAACTCTGGGAGTTGTTGATGGACAAGGAGGCCTGGCGTGCTGTGGGTCATGGGGTTGTAAACAATCAGACATGACTAAGCAACTGAACTGACTGAAGAATGCACCATTGTTTAAACATTTGAAAATCAGTGAGTGTGATTCAACTTACTAAAAAACTGTGGTTTTCCCAGTGGTCATGTATGGATCTAAGAGTTGGACTGTAAAGAAAGCTGAGAACCAAAGAACTGATGCTTTTGAACTGTGGTGTTGGAGAAGACTCTTGAGAGTCCATTGGACTGAAAGGAGATCCAACCAGTCAATTTTGAAGGAGATCAGCCCTGGGATTTCTTTGGAGGGAATGATGCTGAAGCTAAAACTCCAGCACTTAAGCCACCTCATGCAAAGAGTTGACTCATTGGAAAAGACTCTGATGCTGGGAGGGATTGGGAGCAGGAGGAGAAGGAGACGGCAAAGGATGAGATGGCTGGATGGCATCACTGACTCGATGAACATGAGTCTGAGTGAACTCCAGGAGATGGTGATGGACAGGGAAGCCTGGCATGCTGAGATTCATAGGGTCACAAATAGTCAGACACTACTGAGTGACTGAACTGAACTGAATTGATCTGAAATAACTAAAACTGAAACTCAATTGGGTCATCTCTATAAATGCTGAAAAATAGTTTGGTAAAATCTATTATCTATCCCTGTGTTGGGAAGATCCTCTGGAGGAAGGTATGACAGCCCACTTCAGTATTTCTGTCTGGAGAATCCCCAAGGCAAGAAGAACCTGCTGGGCTTATATTACATTGGGTCACAGAGGTCTGGACACAACTGACTGACTGGGTCCCTTCTGTATAAATACTCTTAGCAAACTAGAAATAGAAAACTTCCTCAACCTGATGATAGTATACACTGTATAACTAATATCACACTTCATGGTAGAACAGTGTTTTACGTCTAAGATCAGAATCACCAAAAACGTGCCCACTCTCAATGTATTTAATTTCTGTCCATGAAGTCAAATTTGAAAATGATTGAGAAATTGTTCAGTTTGGCAAAAAGCATTAAACTGTTTTTATTTTTTTTAATTTATTTTAATTTTAATTTTTACTTTATTTTACTTTACAATACTGTATTGGTTTTGCCATACATTGACATGAATCCACCACGGGTGTAAATGAGTTCCCAAACATGAAACCCCCCTCCCATATTCTTCCCCATAACATCTCTCTCGGTCATCCCCATGCACCAGCCCTAAGCATGCTGTATCCTGCGTCAGACATAGATTGGCGATTCGATTCTTACATGACAGTATACATGTTACAATGCCATTCTCCCAAATCATCCCACCCTCTCCCTCTCCATCTGAGTCCAAAAGTCCTGTATACACATGTGTCTTTTTCGCTGTCTTGCATACAGGGTCGTCATTGCCATCTTTCTAAATTCCATATGTATGTGTTAGTATACTGTATTGGTGTTTTTCTTTCTGGCTTACTTCACTCTGTATAATCGGCTCCAGTTTCATCCATCTCATCAGAACTGATTCAAATGAATTCTTTTTAATGGCTGAGTAATACTCCATTGTGTATATGTACCACAAGTTGCTTATCCATTCATCTGCTGATGGACATCTAGGTTGTTTCCATGTCCTGGCTATCATAAACAGTGCTGCGATGAACATTGGGGTACATGTGTCTCTTTCAATTCTGGTTTCCTCAGTGTGTATGCCCAGCAGTGGGATTGCTGGGTCATAAGGCAGTTCTATTTGCAGTTTTTTAAGGAATCTCCACACTGTTCTCCATAGTGGCTGTACTAGTTTGCATTCCCACCCACAGTGTAGGAGGGTTCCCTTTTCTCCACACCCTCTCCAGCATTTATTGCTTGCAGATTTTTGGATCGCAGCCATTCTGACTGGTGTGAAGTGGTACCTCATTGTGGTTTTGATTTGCATTTCTCTAATAATGAGTGATGTTGAGCATCTTTTCATGTGTTTGTTAGCCATCTGTATGTCTTCTTTGGAGAAATGTCTATTTAGTTCTTTAGCCCCTTTTTTTTGATTGGGTCGTTTATTTTTCTGGACTTGAGCTGCATAAGTTGCTTGTATATTTTTGAGATTAGTTGTTTGTCAGTTGCTTCATTTGCTATTATTTTCTCCCATTCAGGAGGCTGTCTTTTCACCTTGCTTATATTTTCCTTTGTTGTGCAGAAGCTTTTAATTTTAATTAGATCCCGTTTGTTCATTTTTGCTTTTATTTCCAGAATTCTGGGAGGTGGATCATAGAGGATCCTGCTGTGATTTATGTCTGAGAGAGTTTTGCCTATGTTCTCCTCTAGGGGTTTTATAGTTTCTGGTCTTACATTTAGATCTTTAAACCATTTTGAGTTTATTTTTTGTGTGGGGTGTTAGAAAGTGATCTAGTTTCATTCTTTTACAAGTGGTTGACCAGTTTTCCCAGCACCACTTGTTAAAGAGATTGTCTTTACTCCATTGTATATTCTTGCCTCCTTTGTCAAAGATAAGATTTATCTCTGGGCTTTCTATTTTGTTCCATTGATCTATATGTCTGTCTTTGTGCCAGTACCATACTGTCTTGATGACTGTGGCTTTGTAGTAGAGCCTGGAGTCAGGCAAGTTGATTTCTTCAGTTTCATTCTTCTTTCTCAAGATTGCTTTGGCTCTTCGAAGTTTTTTGTATTTCCATAAAAATCTTGAGACTATTTATTCTAGTTCTGTGAAAAATGTGGCTGGTAGCTTGATAGGGATAGCATTGAATTTGTAAATTGCTTTGGGTAGTATTCTCATTTTCACTATATTGATTCTTCCAATCCATGAACATGGTCTATTTCTCCATTAGTGTCCTCTTTGATTTCTTTCATCAGTGTTTTATAGTTTTCTATATATAGGTCTTTAGTTTTTTTAGGTAGATATATTCCTAAGTATTTTATTCTTTTCGTTGCAATGGTGAATGGAATTGTTTCCTTAATTTCTTTTTCTACTTTCTCGTTATTAGTGTATAGGAATTCAAGGGATTTCTGAGTGTTGATTTTATCTCCTGAAACTTTACTATATTCATTGATTAGCTCTAGTAATTTTCTGGTGGAGTCTTTAGGGTTTTCTATGTAGAGGATCATGTCATCTGCAAACAGTGAGAGTTTTGCTTCTTCTTTTCCAATTTGGTTTCCTTATATTTCTTTTTCTGCTCTCATTGCTGTGGCCAAAACTTCCAGAACTATGTTGAATAGTAGCGGTGAAAGTGGGCACCCTTGTCTTGTTCCTGACTTTAGGGGAAATGCTTTCAATTTTTCACCATTGAGGATAATGTTTGCTGTGGGTATGTCATATATAGCTTTTATTGTGTTGAGGTATGTTCCTTCTATTCCTGCTTTCTGGAGAGTTTTTATCATAAATGGATGTTGAATTTTTTCACAGGCCTTCTCTGCATCTATTGAGATAATCATATGGCTTTTATTTTTCAATTAGTTAATGTGGTGAATTATATTGATTGATTTGCAGATATTGAAGAACCCTTGCATCCATGGGATAAAGTCCACTTGATCATGGTGTATGATCTTTTTAATGAGTTGTTGGATTCTGATTGCTAGAATTTTGTTGCATCTATATTCATCAGTGATATTGGCCTGTAGCTTTTTTTTTTTTTTTTTTTTTTTTGTGGCATCTTTGTCAGGTTTTGGTATTAGCGTGATGGTGGCCTCATAGAATGAGTTTGGAAGTTTACCTTCCTCTGCAATTTTCTGGAAGAGTTTGAGTAGGATAGGAGTTAGCTCTTCTCTAAATTTTTGATAGAATTCAGCTGTGAAGCCGTCTGGACCTGGGCTTTTGTTTGCTGGAAGATTTCTGATTACAGTTTCAATTTCCGTGCTTGTGATGGGTCTGTTAAGATTTTCTATTTCTTCCTGGTTCAGTTTTGGAAAATTGTACTTTTCTAAGAATTTGTCCATTTCTTCCACGTTGTCCATTTTATTGGCATACAACTGCTGATAGTAGTCTCTTATGATGCTTTGTATTTCTGTGTTGTCTGTTGTGACCTCTCCATTTTCATTTCTAATTTTATTGATTTGATTTTTCTCTCTTTGCTTCTTGATGAGTCTGGCTAATAGTTTGTCAATTTTATTTATTCTTTCAAAGAACCAGCTTTTGGCCTTGTTGATTTTTGCTAAGGTCTCTTTTGTTTCTTTTGCATTTATTTCTGCCCTAATTTTAAAGATTTCTTTCCTTCTACTAACTCTGGGGTTCTCCTGTTCTTCCTTTTCTATTTGCTTTAGTTGTAGAGTTAGGTTATTTATTTGACTTTTTTCTTGTTTCTTGAGGTATGCCTGTATTGCTATGAATTTTCCTCCTATCACTGCTTTTATAGTGTCCCACAGGTTTTGGTTGTGGTGTTTTCATTTTCATTAGTTTCTATGCATATTTTGATTTCTGTTTTGATTTCTTCTGTGATTTCTTGGTTATTCAGAAGTGTGTTGTTCAACCTCCATATGTTGGAATTTTTAATAGTTTTTCTTCTGTAATTGAGACCTAATCTTAATGCATCATGGTCAGAAAAGATGCTTGGAATGATTTCGATTTTTTTGAATTTATCTAGTTTAGATTTATGGCCCAGGATGTGATCTATCCTCGAGAAGGTTCCATAAGCACTTGAAAAAAGGGAGAAATTCATTGTTTTGGGGTGAAATGTCCTATAGATATCAATTAGGTCTAACTGATCTACTGTATCATTTAAAGTTTGCACTTCTTTGTTGATTTTCTGTTTGGTTGTTCTGTCCATAGGTGTGAATGGGGTAGTAAAGTCTCCCACTATTATTGTGCTATTATTGATTTCCCCTTTCATACTTGTTAGCATTTGTCTTACATATTGCGGTGCTCCTATATTGGGTGCATAAATATTTATAATTGTTATATCTTCTTCTTGTGTTGATCCTTTGATCATTATGTAGTGGCCTTCTTTGTCTCTTTTCACAGCCTTTGTTTTGAAGTCTATTTTATCGAATATGAGTATTGCCACTCCTGCTTTCTTTTGGTCCCTATTTGCGTGGTATATCTTTTTCCAGCCCTACACTTTCAGTCTGTATGTGTCCCTTGTTTTGAGGTGGGTCTCTTGTAAGTAGCATATAGAGGGGTCTTGTTTTTGTATCCATTCAGCCAGTCTTTACCTTTTGGTTGGGGCATTCAACCCATTTACGTTTAAGGTAATTATTGATAAGTATGATCCCATTACCATTTACTTTATTGTTTTTGGGTCGGGTTTATACACCCTTTTTGTGTTTCCTGTCTAGAGAATGTCCTTTAGAATTTGTTGAAGAACTGGTTTAGTGTTGTTGAATTCTCTCAGCTTTTGCTTGTCTGTAAAGCTTTTGATTTCTCCTTCGTATTTGAATGAGATCCTTGCTGGGTACAGTAATCTGGGCTGTAGGTTATTTTCTTTCCTCACTTTAAGTATGTCTTTCCATTCCCTCCTGGCCTGAAGAGTTTCTATTGAAAGATCAGCTGTTATCGTTATGGGAATCCCCTTGTGTGTTATTTGTTGGTTTTACCTTGCTGCTTTTAATATTTGTTCTTTGTGTTTAATCTTTGTTAATTTGATTAATATGTGTCTTGGGGTGTTTCACCTTGGGTTTATCCTATTTGGAACTCTCTGTGTTTCTTGGACTTGGGTGATTACTTCCTTCCCCATTTTAGGGAAGTTTTCAACTATTATCTCCTCAAGGATTTTCTCATGGTCTTTCTTTTTGTCTTCTTCTTCTCTGACTCCTATAATTCGAATGTTGGAGCATTTCATATTGTCCTGGAGGTCTCTGAGATTGTCCTCACTTCTTTTAATTTGTTTTTCTTTTTTCATCTCTGATTCATTTATTTCTGCCATTCTATCTTCTATTTCACTAATCCTATCTTCTGCCTCCGTTATTCTACTATTTGTTGCCTCCAGAGTGTTTCTGATCTCATTTATTGTGTTATTCATTATATATTGATCCTTTTTTATTTCTTCTAGGTCCTTGTCAAACCTTTCTTGCATCTTCTCAATCCTTGTCTCTAGGCTATTTATCTGTAATTCCATTTTGATTTCAAGATTTTGGATTACTTTCAAAAAATGGGTTATGAGACGTCAAATGTTTTGGAATAACTTTGAGCTGCCTGTATATTGAAGCTCAGGGCTGTGTTCCTGTGTTGCTGGAGAATTTGCGTGGTATGTCTTGTTCTGGAACTTGTTGGTCCTAGGGTGGAGCTTGGTTTCAGTGTAGGTACGGAGACATTTGATAAGCTCCTATTGCTTAATGTTCCCTGAATTCAAGAGTTCTCTAATGTTTTCAGGCTTTGGACTTAAGCCTCCTGCTTTTGGTTTTCAGTTTTATTTTTACATTAGCCTCTAGACTTCTCCATCTATACAGCACCAGTGATAAAACATCTAGGTTAAAGATGAAAAGTTTCTCCACATTGAGGGGCACTCAGAGATGTTCACTTAGTTACAAGGAGAAGAGAAGAGGGAGGGGGTAGTTAGAGGTGACTGGAATGAGATGCGGTGAGATCAAAAGAGGAGAGAGCACGCTAGCCAGTAGTCACTTCCTCTGTGCTATCTATAGTCTGGACTGCTCAGAGGTATTTGCGGAGTTATACAGGGAAGAGGAGAGGGAAGAAGGAGACAGAGGTGACCAGGAGGATAAGAGAGAGGACTGAGAAGGAGAGAGACAAATCCTGCCAGTAACCAGTTCCTTAGGTGTTCTCCACCGTCTAGAACACACAGAGATTCACAGAGTTGGATAGAGAAGAGATGGGGAAGAAAAGAGACAGAGGCCACCTGGTGGAGAAAAAGGAGAGCGCAAAGGAGGAGATAGTGGTCAAGCCAGTAATCTCGCTCTCAGGTAAAATTGGGTAGAGAAGTTTAGGTTTTCAAATGGACAAAATTGACAACAAAAACCAAAGAGCAAAGATTAAAAATCTAGAGTAGAGGTTGGATTTTCAAAAATACAATATTAAAGAAAAGAAGCAGAAGGAAAAAGGAAGAAAGGAAAAAAGAGGAAAAAGAAAAGAGAGAGGGGAAAAAAAAAAAGAACTACAGGAATTATTAAAAAAAAAAAAAAAAGAAACACCAACAACCACTCAAAGACTATATATGGTGTTTGCCTTAAAAAAAAAAAAAAGTCTTTTTTTTTTAATACTAATAGTAGGTTATAGAAATAAAAATTAGAGGAGAAATAGAAGACAACAATATACAAAAAAGTTAGAAAAAAAAGAATAAAAAAGGGAATGATTTTAAAAATAGCAAAAATATATCTGGCCCTTCTCTGATGTTGTGGGCAGTGTAGGGTCACTTCCAAGGCGGTTCCCTCTGTTTAACTTCTTCTGTTTTCTGGTGTTTTAGGCTCACTAGTTCAGTCATGCTGTGGGGAGGGGGGATGCTGCAAACAAATAGCACTGTCGTGTGCACACAGTGTCTCAGCCCCACTTGGCCTGTCCCTTCTCGCAGCGCACAAACTGCTTTGGCTCTACGATGCTCAGCCGGGAACCGTCTGAGGCCGGCCCTAGGCTGCGTGCACCTGCCCGGTCTGAGCCGCTCAGGTTCGGTGCTCAGGTAGCCCTCAGAGGCACAGATTCGGTTGGGACAGCGTTTTGTGCCCTTCCCATGTCTGAGTATCTCAGGAGTTTGGTGAGCGCGATCGCTGCGACTTGTCACCTTTTCTGCCTCTGCTGCTCAGTTTTCTGGGTGGACCACTGGCGCCCCTCGTGAGGCAGATGGTGACTGTCCAGCACCCCCAGAAGTCTACCAAAGAAGCCTGTTTGCAGTGTGGTAAGTAAAGTCTCTCTGGGTCTGCAATTTCCCCTTTCCAGTCCTTACGGCTCTGGCTGCCTGTCCCCGGTGGGGGATGGTCTGCAGCCGGCTTTTTCCGTTCCGTCCTTTGTTCTGTGCTCAGTCCTGGTGGTGTCTTATGTTCGAGCTTTTCATTCGGTAGCTATCCCACAGTCTGGTTTGCTAGCCCAAGTTAGATCGTTCTGGTTGCATGTGGGGCCGTCCTGCTTGATTCTTACAAAGCACTGCAGCCCGCACCTCCCACGCTTCCCTACCCTGCCCCCACTTGCTTGTGGCGGATGCAGGCGTCTGTGCTGCTTTTCCACTGGGGGAGTTACTGTTGGGCTTGTAATCTGTTGGTTTTAATTATTTATTTATTTTTCCCTTTCTGTTATGTTGCCCTCTGTGTTTCCAAGGCTCACCACAGACTTGGCAGGGAGAGTGTTTCCTGGTGTTTGGAAACTTCTCTTCTTAAAATTCCCTTCCTGGGACTGGCTTCCCTTCCCAGGACAGAGCTCCCTCCAGACCTCCTTTGTCTCCTTTTTCATCTTTTATATTTTTTCCTACCTGTTTTTGAAGACAATGGTCTGCTTTTCTGGTTGCCTGATGTTCTCTGCCAGCCTACAGAAGTTGTTTTGTGGAGTTTGCTCAGCGTTGACATGTTCTTTTGAGGAATTTGTGAGGGAGAAAGTGGTCTTCCCATCCTATTCCTCTGCCATCTTTTACCCTGCCCCTAAACTGTTTTTAATTTTTGGGACAATTTATCTAGAACATCTAATAAAATCTATAGCAACATGCAAATTAAAAAAAAAACAAAACTAAGAATAAATTTTATTCTTAATCACTGAAATAAATGTTCAGTGTTGCAAGATATACACATGGTATATAAAATTAATTAATAGCTTTTATACATAGCATGAAAGACAATTGAAAGTTAAAATTAAAAATAATGACACTGACATCGGAGTATTAAAAACTTAAGCATTTGACAAAATATATGAATGGCACCAATGAATGAAATGGACAAAATATTTGAACATGAAATTCACCAAATAAAAATATACAGATGGCAACTAAGTGTGCAGGGCACATCAAAATGATGGCTCAAATGAAAAAACAAACAAGAACACGTGTGATGAGGGTATTAAGCTATTTGAACTTTAATGCACTGCTTATGTAAATACAAAAATGGTACAGCCATGGTGGAAAACAGCTTGGAAGTTCCATAAAAAATAAACATTGGGTTACCATATGACCCAGCAATCTCTTTCCTAGTTACCAACAAGTATGAAACAATAAATATGTTTACCCAAAGATGTGCACATCAGTGTTCATAGCAGTCTTTTTTCTAATAGTCAAACAGTTGAGATGAACAAGATGGAGGAGGAGTAGGTCAATGTGGAGTACATCTCTCTCCACAGATACATCAGGAATACACTTTCAGACACAGAAGTGCTTGCAAAACACCTGCCTATAGCTAAAAGGACTACTTGACCAGCAGAAAAGAATACATAGACCCACAAAACTCGGTAGAGTGAAGGAACTATGTGGAAAAACAGGAGTGTTAGTAGGACTGGCCATGCCCTTGGCTTGTGGGGGAACTGACGTGTCTGGTCCTCACATCATGGTAATTATCTGGATCAGAGGAGAAGCATGTAATGCTGAGAATGAAACAGTTGATCTATGACAGCCTAAATTGAATGAGAATCAGACAGATCTTGCTGTAGCCATACACACCCCAGAGAGAAACATAGATTCCCTAGAAAGAACAGCAGCTGGGAGATGCAGTTTGGGGGTTGTGGAGCAATCCCAGGGTGAGGGCTGCTGTTGACTGTGGAGAGATGAACTGATGGGATTTGAGGCAGGAGATGGGGATGGGAATGCCTGTAGAGGAATGCCAGGCACTATGAAATCAAGGCAATACTGCTGAGTCAATCATAGTGAGTGGAGCCATCACTATAGTCTCTCTATCCCCACTCACCAGCATGCACAGCTGAACAGAAGCTGGACCATTAAGCACCTGGCTCACCAAACTACAGAGTAGGACCCAATGCAGGGTGCCCCTCAAGTACCTGACATGAGTGTAGGACTCCAGGCAGGGGGCCCTGTGTATGCCTGATGTGATGAACCACAGAGAAAGACCCCAGGAAAGGCAGCCCTCCAAGTTTCCGAAAGTTCAGAGCCATGGAGATAGACTGGCCAAAGAGGCCTCCTGATTGCCAGCTAAAAGAGGCTGGGAAGAAGACTCTGATGGGGCCATAACAACTGTGGCCGAGGCAGTCCAAGTCCCTGCACACGTGGTGATGCCAGGGTGCCTGTAAGCCAAAAAGCTATGCCACCTTCATGTTCAACTCTCACCAGGGCAGAGCTACCAGACATAACTAAACTCTTCTGTATACGTGGGCAGGGTCATTTCAGTAGTGTCCAACTCTATGCAGCCCTGTAGACTATGGTCTTCAGGCCTCTCTGTCAGGGTGGGGGGCTCTGCAGGCAAGAATACTGGAGTGTATTGGCTGGTACAGGTTGGCATACCCTTCTAGAACACTATATTCCCTGCTGCCCTAACTGAAAACTCCCTGAGTACCTGGTGCTGCCAGAACCGCTGTGACCCAAGCAGCTGCACCTCCACTTCTGGCCCTCACAGGGGCAAACCAAGTCCTTCAGGGAAGCCTCAGAAGCAAAATCCAGTGGATGAGTCACATGCAGTGGTAGACATAAAACCACAGTTGAACTCCAGGGGTCCAGAATATGGTCCATGGGAGAAGGGAATGGCAAACCACTTCAGTATTCTTGCGTTGAGAACCCCATGAATAGTATGAAAAGGCAAAACAGTATGACACAGATAGATGAACTCTCCAGGTTAGTAGGTTCCCCATATACTACTGGAGATCAATGGAGAAATAACTCCATAAAGAATGGTGGGATGGAGCCAAAGCAAAAGCAATCCCCATTGTGGATGGGACAGGTGATAGAAGCAAGGTTTAATGCTATAAAAAGCAATATTGCATAGCAACCTGGAATGTAAGGTCATGAATCTAGGCAAATTGGAAGTAGTCAAACGAGATGGCAAGAGTGAACATCCACATTCTAGGAATCAGTGAACTAAGATGGACTGGAATGGGTGACGTTAACTCAGATGACTATTATATCTACTACTGTGGGCTGCAATCCCTTCGAAGAAATGGAGTAGCCATTATAGTAAAAAAAAAAAAAAAAAGTCCAAAATGCAGTACTTGGATACAATCTCAAAAACTACAGAATGATCTCTGTTCACTTCCAATGCAAAGCATTCAAAATCTCGGTAAGACAAGTGTATACCCCTACCAGTAACACTTAAGAAGCTGAAGTTCAACCGTTCTATGAAGACCTACAAAACCTTCTAGAACTAACACTCCAAAAAGATGTATTTTTCATTATAGGGGACTGGAATGCAAAAACAGGAAGTCAAGAAATACCTGGAGTAACATGAAAATTTGGCCTTGGAGTACAGAATGAAGAAGGGCAAAGGCTAACAGAATTCTGCCACAAGAACGTGCTGGTCACAAAAAAAAACCCACTTCCAACAACGCAAGAGAAGACTCTACACATGGACATCACCATATGGTTAACACTGAAATCAGGTTGTTTATATGCTCTGTAGCCAAAGATGGAGAAGCTGTAAACAGCCAGCAAAGACAAGACTGGGAGTGGACTGCGGCTAAGATCATGAACTTCTTATTGCCAAATTCAGACTTAAATAGAAGAAAGTTGGGAAAACCACGAAACCATTCAGGTATGATCTAACTCCAGCCCCTTTTGACTATACTGTGGAAGTGAGAAATAGATTTAAGGGACTATATCTGATAGAGTGCCCAATTAACTATGGACAGAGGTTTGTGACATTGTGCAGGAGATAGGGAGCAAGACCATCCCCAAGAAAAAGAAATGCAAAAATGAAAAATTGCTGTCTGAAGAGGTCTTACAAATAGCTGTGGAAAGAAGAGAGATGAAAAGCAAAGGAGGAAAGGAAAGATATACCCATTTGAATGCACTGTTCCAAAGAATAGCAAAGAGAGATGAGAAAGCCTTCCTCAGCTATCCATACAAAGAAACAGAGGAAAATAATAAAATGGGAAAGACTAGTGATCTTCCTTCAAGAAACTTCGAGATACCAAGGGAACATTTCAAGCAAACATGAACATGAAGTCGCTCAGTCGTGTCTTGAGACCCCATAGGCACCACACTCCTCTCTCCATAGGATTTTCTAGACAGGGGTACTGGAGTGGGTTGTCATTTCCTTCTCCAGGGATTTCATGCAAAGATGGGCTCAATACAGGACAGAAGTGGTATGGACCTAACAGAAATAGAAGATACTAAGAAGAGGTGGCAAGAATACACAGAAGAACTGAACAAAAAATCTTCATGATCCAGATAATCATGAAGGTGTGATCACTCACAATCACCTAGAGCCAGACATCTTGCAATGTCAAGTCAGGTGGGCTTTAAGAAACATCACTATGAACAAAGCTAGTGGAAGTGATGAAATTCTAGTTAAGCTATTTCAAATCCTAAAAGTTGGTGCTGTGAAAGTGCTTCACTCAATATGTCAGCTAATTTGGAAAACTCAGCAGTGGCCACATGACTGGGAAAGGTCCATTTTCATTCCATTCACCAAGAAAGGCAATGCCAAAGAATACTTAAACTATTGCACAACTGCACTCATCTCACACACTAGTAAATAATGCTTAAAACTCTCCAAGCCAGGCTTTAGCAATATATGAACCTGAACTTCCAGTTCTTTTAGCTGGTTTTAGAAAAGGCAGAGGAAACAGAGATTAAATTGCCAATATACGCTGGATCACTGAAAAAACGAGAATTTCCTAAAACAAACAAGCAAAAAACCCAACCCATTTCTGCTTATTAGCTATGCCAAAACCATTGACTGTGTGGATCACATTAAACTTGGAAGATTCTGAAAGAATTGGGAATACCAGACCACTACACCTGCCTCTTGAAAAACCTGTATGCAGGTCAGGAAGTAACATTTAGAACTGGACATTAAACCACAGACTTGTTCCAAATAAGAAAAGGAGTACATTAAGGCTGTATAATATCATCCTGTTTATTTAACTTATACGCAGAATACATCATGAGAAGCGCCAGGCTGGAGGAACACAAGCTGGAGTCAAGATTGCTGGGAGAAATATCAGAAACCTCAGATATGCAGATGACACTACCCTTATGGGGGAAAGTGAAGAAGAACTAAAGAGCCTCTTTATGAACGAGAAAGAGGTGAGTGAAAACGTTGCCTTAAAGCTCAACATTCAGCAAAGTAAGATCTTGGCATCCAGTCTCATCACTTTATGGCAAATAGATGTGGAAACAGTGTCAGACTTTATTTTTCTGGGCTCCAGGATCATGGTGGATGGTGATTGCAGCCATGAAATTAATGACAGTTGCTCCTTGGAAGGATAGTCATGGCCAGTCTTAAAAGCATATTAAAAAGTAGAGACATTACTTTGCCAACAAAGGTCAAACTAGTCAAGGCTTTGATTCTTCCAGTAGTTATGTATGGATGTGAAAGCTGGACTCCAAGAATGCTCAGCGCTGGAGAATTGATATTTTTGACCTGTGGAGTTGGAGAAGCCTCTTGAGAGTCCCTTGGACTGCAAGGAGATCCAAGCAGTTCATCCTAAAGATCAATTCTGGGTATTCATTGGAGGAACTTATTTTTAAGCTGAAACTCCAATACCTTGGCCACCTGATCCGGGAGCTGACTCATTTGAAATGACCCTGATTCTGGGAAAGACTGATGGCTGAAGGAGAAGAGGAGGACAGATGAGTTGGTTGGATGGAATCACCGACAAAATGCACATGGGTTTTTTTTGGACTCCAGGAGTCAGTGATGGACAGGGAGGCCTAAGTGTGCTGCAGTTCATGGGGTCACAAACAGTCGCACAGGACTGAGCGACTGAACTGAACTGCATCGCAGGGGCAGTGTAGCAAAAGAAGAAAACCCAAGTCCTTCTTATGAGCTGTACAAGCTACAGATTAAATTCCCAAAATAAACTAGGCATTCCATATATTTATAGATGGAATATATTAAAAAGTATTGAGAGCTCCTGCAAAAGAAAATGCATTAGTTCTCACAGCTGTTAACATGGGAGGCAAGAACACATAGGAGTAGGATCAAATTAGAATCTGAGCTGCCCCCAAATCAGAGATCAGCACAGTTTTGGATGGCATCATAGGGTGATGAGGTCTACTGTGACTTCCAACAAGCGAAAGGAATCTGATAGCAGTGACTCAAGCAATACACATATTATTCTTCTATTTTGCCTTGCTCTGTATATTCTTTGGGATATTTTTCTTTTCTTTCCCACTCCTCTGCCCCTTTGTAATTGTCAATTTTATTGGCTCTATGAAATCTAATTAATTGAGCTTTTTTTTTTTCCTCAGTTACAGTTTTTGCTGTTATAAACCTCTGTCTCTACATTGCAATTTTGCAGTTCTGTAGCGTTTTCCTTTTTTTCTTTTTTAATTTTCATTTTTTAAACCTATTACAATTTTTCTACATGTATTCCTTTGCTTACCTGCTGTTCTTTTCCCATCACAGTTAAATTTTAATGTATATAAAACTTCTTTACCTGCCTCTATTTAACTTTGCATATCTATTTTTCCTGTCATTTCCTCTCGATATATTTGCTAGTTTTATTTTCATTGCCTTCTTTTCCAGTTGACACCTTGCTCTAGTTTTGTTTTCCAGTTGTGCTTTAGTTAGTTTTGTTCTGGTAGATATAATTTTTTGTTTCATTTTTTTCACCAGGTCCATCTATGGCACTTAAATTGTGTTGAACTATTTTGATTCTGCTTATGGGTGTATATACATATGTGCCTATTCAGTCACAATTATTTTTGTTATAAACCTCTACCTCTTCGTTGGTCTTTTGCTGTTCTTCAGAGTTTTCCTTTTTATTTTCTTTCTGCATATATTCAGTTGTTTGTCTTTCCAGTATACTTGTCCTTTTGCAGTTAATCTTTAATGCATATGTCTTAATTGTCTATAGCTATTTAACTTTGCATACCTATTCTTTAATTCTTTTCTTTCTTTCCTTTTCTCTCAGCATTTTAGTGGTTTTATTTTCGCTGTTTTACTCACTGTTTGGCACTTTGCATTACTTTTGTTTTCCAGCTTGTGCTTTAGTTAGTTTTGTTCTTAATTTGTTAATATAATTTTTGGTTTCCTTTGTCCACAAGGTCAATCTATTGTTACTTTATTTTTGTTGGACTCTTTTGATGTTTCATATGCGTGTTAAACATTTATATTCCCATAAATGGGGGTATATGTGTATATTCCAGTATTGTAATTGTTATTTGCCTGACATTGTAACTGCCATTTGTTTGGGGTTCATCTTTGGTTTATCTTTTTTGTATATTTTTTAAAATATAATTGAATGCCATAATAAAAAACTGTGGTATCTCTATTCCTGACCATAGATCCAGCACTGAGATTGTGGAGTGGGAGCAATGAATCCCAGACCCTAGACAACCAGAGAACTTCTAACATAAGGGAGTATCAATTAGTGAGAACTCACACAGAGGAAACCACTTGAATGCATGTCCTGGCATCACCCAACCATCAGTTGCACCCAGTATAGGACACCTTATTCAAACAAACAAGACAAAAATACAAACCCAATCATCAGCAGGGAGGATTACCACCTTACTCAGCCTTGAAAATCAGAAGAAAAAGCAAAAAGCTCAGCACAAATCTCACCCAATGCAAACATTACATAAACTGCTGGTCCAACCTTGCTGCTGCTGCTAAGTTGCTTCAGTAGTGTCTGACTCTGTGTGACCCCATAGATGGCAGCCCACCAGGCTCCCTGTCCCTGGGATTATCCAGGCAAGAAAACTGGAGCGGGTTGCCATTTCCTTCTCCAATGCATGAAAGTGAAAAGTGAAAGTGAAGTCAAACAAGACTGACTCTTAGCGACCCCATGGACTGCAGCCTACCAGGCTCCTCTGACCATGTAATTTTCCAGTCAAGAGTACTGGAGTGGGGTGTCATTGCCTTCTCCAAAAGAATAAGCATACAGGGACAAGGAAGACAGTTACTGAAATTAAACATACTCTAGAAGGAATCAATAGTGGAATATCTGAAGCAGAAGTACAGATAAGTGAATTGGAAGGCAAAATGGTGGAAACAACTGCTGAAAAACAGATTAAAGTAAAAAGAATGACAAGCACTGAGGACAGTCTCAGAGAGCTCTTGGACAATATATAATGCACCAATATTTGAATTATTCAGGTTCCATAAGAAGAGAGAAAATGAAAGGGTATTAGAAAAATTTTGATTAGATTATAGATGAAAATTTCCCCAACATGGAAAAGGAAATATTCAGTCAAATCCAAGAGGTGCAAAGGGTTCCTTATGGGAAAAAGCCAAGATAAAACAAGCCAAGACAGATTCTACTGAAACTAACACGTATTAAACACAAAGAAATAATTTTTAAAGCAGCAAGGGAGAAGCAACCAGTACCATACAAGGGAAACTGTATATGTTTAACATCTTTTCTATCAGCAGAAACTCTGCAGGCCAGAAGGGAATGACAGGATATATTTAAAACACTGAAAAGGAAAAATCTACATCCAAGACTACTGTACCTGGCAAGGATCTCCTTTAAAATTGATGGAGGAATCGAAAGCTTTTCTGACTAGCAAAAGATAAGAGAATTAACGATCACAAAACCAGCTTTACAACAAATGTTAAAGGGATTTAAATAGTCAAGAAATGTTAGAGAAGAAAAAAGATCTACAAAATCAATGCCAGTCAATTAAGAAAATGGCAATAGGAACAGATTTATCAATAATTACTTAAAATGCAGATATGTTAAATGATCCAACCAAAAGACACAGACTGGCTGAATGGGTACAAAAACAAGATGCAGTAGGCTGCCCCCAGATGGCAGAGGAATAGAACGGGGTAACTATTTGATCCCCCACAAATTCATCAAAAGATCATTTAAATGCTGAGCAACTTCCATAAAACATTTCCTGGATGCTGGCAATGGACACTGGACATCCAGAAAGGCATCCAATTGTTTTTGAAAAAGCAAAGGACAGAATGAATACCAAAGAAGAGCTAGGCAGCTTCCTAAAGGTCCCTACCCCTGGCTGAGGCAGAGAAGCAGGTGTGCAACAGTCAGAGCCAGAAAGGCAAGGGGCAATGTATGATCCAGAGACCAGCATCCTCCTCCAAACTATGAGCAGGCTACCAGTTGCTAATGACGTCTTCCTGGAATCCTGGATGGTTGACATCTGCCAAGAGAGTCACAGTCTGAGATCAGCTGCCAAGAAGAGACACATGATACACCATAGATGGTGTACTCAAAGTACACCTGGGACTGAATGGCCTGAACAGGGTAGGTGATTATGATGTACCACTTGCCTGGAACAGTGTGGTCTCCAAGCACTTGGTCATCTGAGCTGCTCAGACCTGGGAAAGGCACAAAATGCAAGCCCAGCCAAATATGTGCCTTTGCAGAGCACTCAACAACCTGAACCTGAGATGGTTAGACCTTGGAGGTGCATGAAATGCAGAGCCCTCTTTGGACAGTACCCCTGAAGAGCAACCTGGAGCCTGAGAAGTGTAGACCTAAAAAGCACACACCACTGTGTTCTGGGACAAAACAAGTGTGGTCCATTCACTGTATCCACTCCCTAAACACAAACACCAGTAATATCTGTTTCCTGTGTACCTCACCCCACATACAACTGAACAAGTAAGCCTAAATATAATGACTGCGTTTGCCCCCTTTTGTCAGGTTGGAAATTAAACACTGATGAGACTTGCAAACCAAAGAAGCCAAAAGAGACAAAGAAAAGGGAACCACTCTGGGAGTGACAGGTACAGATGATTAAAACCCTGTAGTTACCAATGACTATGAACTTCGTGATGTTCAAGCTGGCTTTAGAAAAGGCAGAGGAACCAGAGGTCAAATTGCCAACATCTGCTGGATCATCGAAAAAGCAAGAGAGTTCCAGAAAAACATATACTTCTGCTTTATTGATTATGCTAAAGCCTTTGACTGGGTGGATACAATAATCTGTGGAAAATTCTGGAAACGATGGGAATACCAGACCACCTGCCCTGTATCTTGAGAAACCTATATGCAGGTCAGGAAGCAACAGTTAGAACTGGACATGGAACAACAGACTGGTTCCAAATAGGAAAAGGAGTACGTCAAGACTGTATATTGTCACTCTGCTTACTTAACTTATATGCAGAGCACATCATGAAAAATGCTGAACTGTAAGAAGCACAAGCTGGAATCAAGATTGCCGGGAGAAATATCAATAACCTCAGATATGCAGATGACACCACCCTTATGGCAGAAAGTGTAGAGGAACTAAAAAGCCTCTTGAGGAAAGTGAAAGTGGAAAGTGAAAAATTTAGTTTAAACCTCAACACTCAGAAACCGAAAATCATGGCATCCAGTCCCATCACTTCATGGGAAATAGACGGATAAACAGTGGAAACAGTGTCAGACTTTATCTTTCTGTGCTCCAAAATCACTGCAGATGATAATTGCAGCCATGAAATTAAAAGACGCTTATTCCTTGGAAGAAAAGTTATGACTAACCTAGATAGCATATTCAAAAGCAGAGACATTACTTTGCTGACTAAGGTCCATCTATCTAGTCAAAGCTATGGTTTTTCCTGCGGTCGTGTATGAATGTGAGAGTTGGACTTTGAAGATGGCTGAGCACCGAATAACTGATGCTTTTGAACTGTGGTGTTGGACAAGTCTCTTGAGAATCCCTTGGACTGCGAGGAGATCCAACCAGTCCTTTCTGAAGGAGATCAGTCCTGGGATTTCTTTTGAAGGAATGATGCTAAAGCTGAAACTCCAGTACTTTGGCCAGTTCATGCAAAGTTTTGACTCATTGGGAAAGATTCTGATGCTGGGAGAGATGAGGGGCAGGAGGAAAAGGGAACAAGAGAGGATGAGATGGCTGGATGCCATCACTGACTTGATGGACATGAGTCTATGTGAACTTCGAGAGTTGGTGATGGACAGGGAAGCCTGGCCTGCTGCGATCCATGGGGTCTCCGAGTTGGACACAGCTGAGCGACTGAACTTAACTGAAGCATTGGAAATGGCCTGTAGACATTGAGATGTACTGAAAGCTCAAACAAGGAACTATCTGAAAGTGAACTAATCCCACACTGCCCACAAGAGCTCCAAAGAAATTCCTAGATGTATTTTTACTATTATCAATGTTTCAGTTTTGTAACTTCTTTATTACTCCTTTAATTTTCCTTTTTATAACCTACTATTACCTTGCAAAAAGACCTAATTTTTAAAAGAAATTTCATATATATTTTATATTTGTTATAATTTGGTTTTTAAAAATTTTTAATATTGTATTTTGAAGCTTCTAGGATCATAATAAACTGTCAAAAATTCTGAAAGAGATGGGAATACAAGACCACCTGACCTGCCTCTTGAGAAATCTGTATGAAAGTAAGGAAGCAACAGTTAGAACTGGATGGAACAACAGACTGGTTCCAAATAGGAACAGGAGTACATCAAGGCTGTATATTGTCACCCTGCTTATTTAATTTCTATGTAGAGTACATCATGAAAAGTGCTGGGCTGGAAGAAGCACAAGCTGGAATCAAGATTGCCAGGAGAAATATCAATAACCTTATATATGCAGATGACACCACCCTTATGGCAGAAAGTGAAGAGGAGCTAAAAAGCCTCCTGATGAAAGTGAAAGAGGGGAGTGAAAAGGTTGGTTTAAAGCTCAAGATTCAGAAAACAAAGATCATGGCATCTAGTCCCATCACTTCACGGAAATAGATAGGGAAACAGTGGAAACCATGTCAGAGTTTATTTTGGGGTGAGGGGCGCTCCAAAATCACTGCAGATGGTGACTGCAACCATGAAATTAAAAGATCTTTACTCCTTGGAAGGAAAGTTATGACCAACCTAGATAGCATATTCAAAAGCAGAGACATCACTTTGCCAACAAAAATCCATCTAGTCAAGGCTATGATTTTTCCAGTAGTTACTTATGGATGTGAGAGTTGGACTGTGAAGAGAGCTGAGTGATGAAGAATTGATGCTTTTGAACTGTGGTGTTGGAAAACACTCTTGAGAATCCCTTGGACTGCAAGGATATCCAGCCAGTCCATTATGAAGATCATTGCTGGGTGTTCTTTGGAAGGAATGATGCTAAAGCTGAAGCTCCAATACTTTGGCCACCTCATACGAAGAGTTGATTCATTGGAAATGTCTCTGATGCTGGTAGGGATTGGGGACAGGAGGGGAAGGGGATGACAGAGGATGAGATGGCTGGATGGCATCACCGACTCGATGGACTTTTGTGTTTGAGTGAACTCTGGGAGCTGGTGATGGACAAGGAGGCCTGGCGTGCTGCAATTCATGGTGTTGCAAACAATTGGATATGACTGAGTGACTGAACTGAACTGAACTGAATATACATGTTTCAATGCTATTTTCTCAAATCATCCCACTCTTGCCTTCTCCCACAGATTCCACAATTCTGCTATTTATGTGTTTCTGTGTTTCTTTTGCTGTGTCACATATAAGGTCATCATTACCATCTTTCTAAATTCCATATGTATTCTTTAATATACTCTAATGATGTTTTTCTTTCTTCCATATTTTAATTTTTTCATATGTACTTGACTAGTGGAAAAACATACATTTGACTAGGCAGCCCTTTGTTGCTGAGTAGTCTTTCTGCTTTTTAACATGTTGTCTAGCTTGGTCTTAAGTTTCCTTCCAAGGAGGTTACATCTTTTAATTTGATAGCTGAAGGAACCATCCGCAGTGACTTTGAAGCCCAGAAAATCAGGTTTCTTACTGTTTCCATTGTTTTCCCTACTATTTGCCATGAAGTGATGGGATTGAAGGCCATTGTTCATTTTTTGAATGTGGAAGTTTAAACAGTTTTTTCAGTCTTTCACTTTTCTCAAGAGTCTCTTTAGTTCCTCTTCACTTTCTTCATAGAAATGGTGGTGTCGTCTGTGTATCTCAGTTCAGTTCAGTTCAGTTCAGTTCAGTCACTCAGTAGTGTCCGACTCTTTGCGACCCCATGAATCACAGCACGCCAGGCCTGCTTGTCCATCACCAACTCCCGGAGTCCACTCAGAATCACGTCCATCGAGTCCGTGATGCCATCCAGCCATCTCATCCCCAGTCGTCCCCTTCCCCTCCTGCCCCCAATCCCTACCAGCATCAGAGCATTTTCCAATGAGTCAACGCTTCGCATGAGGTGGCCAAAGTACTGGAGTTTCCGCTTTAGCATAATTCCCTCCAAAGAAATCCCAGGACTGATCTCCTTAAGAATGGACTGGTTGGATCTCCCGTAGTCCAAGGGACTCTCAAGAGTCTTCTCCAACACCACAGTTCAAAAGCATCAATTCTTTGGCACTCAGCCTTCTTCACAGTCCAACTCTCACACCCATACATGACCACTGGAAAAACCATAGCCTTGACTAGATGGACCTTAGTCAGCAAAGTAATGTCTCTGCTTCTGAATATGCTATCTAGCTTGGTCATAACTTTTCTTCCAAGGAGTAAGCATCTTTTAATTTCATGGCTGCAGTCACCATCTGCAGTGATTTGGAGCCCCCCCTCCAAAATAAAAAATAAAAAATCTGACACCGTTTCCACTGTTTCTCCTTCTATTTCCCATGAAGTGATAGGACCGAATGCCATGATCTTGTTTCTGAATGTTGAGCTTGAGCCAACTTTTTCACTTTCCACTTTTACTTTCATCAAGAGGCTTTTAGTTCCTTTTCACTTTCTGCCATAAGGGTGGTGTGCATATCTGAGGTTATTGATATTTCTCCTGGCAACCTTGATTCCAGCTTGTGTTTCTTCCAGTCAAGTGTTTCTCTGCATATAAGTTAAATAAGCAGGGTGACAATACACAGCCTTGCCATACTCCTTTTCCTATTTGGAACCAGTCTGTTGTTCCATGTCCAGTTCTGGCTGTTGCTTCCTGGCCTGCATACAGATTTCTGAAGAGGCAGGTCAGGTGGTCTGGTATTCCCATCTCTATCAGTATTTTCCACAGTTAATTGTGATGCACACAGTCAAAGGCTTTGGCATAGTCAGTAAAGCAGAAACAGATGTTTTTCTGGAACTCTCTTGCTTTTTTGATGATCCAGCAGATGTTGACAATTTGATCTCTGGTTCCACTGCCTTTTCTAAAACCAGCTTGAACAGACAGAGAACAGAATAATGGACATGGGGAAAGGTTGAGATATATGGAAAGAGTAATATGGAAACTTACATTACCATATGTAAAACATATAGACATGTGTAATTTGCTGCATGCCTCAGGGCAGTAGTCATGTATAGATGTAAGAGTTGGACTGTGAGAAAGGCTGAAAGCTGAAAAATTGATGATTTTGAACTGTGATGTTGGAGAAGATTCTTAAGAGACCCTTGGACTGCAAGGAGATCCAATCAGTCCATTCTGAAGGAGATCAGTCCTAGATGTTCTTTGGAAGGAATGATGCTACAGCTGAACCTCCAGTACTTTGGCCACCTCATGCGAAGAGTTGACTCACTGGAAAATATTTTGATGCTGGGAGAGATTGGGGGCAGGAGCAGAAGGGGACGACCGAGGATGAGATGTCTGGACGGAATCACTGATTCAATGGACGCGAGTCTGAGTGAACTCTGGGAGTTGGTGATGCACAAAGAGGCCTGGAGTTCTGTGATTCATGCGGTTCCAAAAAGTTGGACACGACTGAGCCACTGAACTGAACTGAACTGAATTTGCTGTATGTCTCAGGAAACTCAAACATGGGCTCTTTGTAAATCTAGAGGGGGTGGGATGGACAGGGAGATTTAAGGGTGTTACAAGACTGAGGAGATATAAGTATACCTTTGGCTGATTCATGTTGATGTTTGACTGAAAGCAACAAAATCTTCTAAAGTTATTACATTAAAATTTTATTTTCATTGTATTTAAGCCATTAAATTAAAAAAATACTCAAAATTATTAAAGTAAAAACAAAGAAAGCTTTAAAAGAAATGCATATATGAAATGACTCAAATATCCATTAACTGGTGATTGATGGACATGAGATTGAGCAGGGTCCAGGGACTGGTGATGAACACGGTCACAGAGTCAGACATGAGTGCAGAACTGAAATGAATTCACTGACATACGTATGAAATCCTAAGACAGACTCAGATGGACATACTATCCCAAGAGTAGTGTACTACACACGTTTTCATATTATATTCAGGAAAGTAACCACAGATGAATACCTCTATGTATTGTTAAAAGGATACAAGTATCTGTACAGCTATAACAAAAAGGGCATTTGAGTCAACATGCATGAACCAAGAGAAGATCAGACTAACTGAAGTGAGTGAGGTACACAGAGAAAGACAAACAGCAAATGATATCACTTAAATGTGCAATATAAGATATGACAGAAATGAATACATGTATGAAACGGAAACACACTGATGGACATAAGAGAACAGACTTGTGGCTTCCAAGACTGAGAGAGCAGGGGGAGCAATGGAGTAGGAGGTTGGGGTTAAGAGATATAAACTAGACTATTTGGAATTGATTGACAAGTTCCTGCCCACTAAGGATACCAGAATTGAAATGACATGTTTACTCCAATGTTCATCACAGCACTGTTAATGATAGCTAGGACATGGAAGTAACTTAGACATCCTTTGGCAGACGAATAAGAATAAGATGAATAAGAAAGCAGTGGTACATAAACACAATGGAATATTACTCAGCTATTGAAAAATAATGCATTTGAATCAGTTCTAATAAGGTGGATGAAACTAGAGCCTATTACACACAGTGAAGTATTTCAGAAGGAAAAAACACCAATATATCATGCACATATATGGAAATTAGAAAGATGATAATGATGACCATATACTCAATGCAGCATATATGGTCACAGATACGCTGTGACCATAGTGTATAAAAGAGACACAGATATAAAGAGACTTTTGGACTCTGTGGGAAAAGCCCAAAATGAGATGATTTGAGACACTAGCACTGAAACGTGTATATTACCATATGTGAAAAAAATCACTAGTCCAACTTTGATTCATGAAACAGGACACTCAAAGCCAGTGCACTGGGAAAACTCTGAGGGAGGGGATACGGAGGGTAGTGGGAGGTGGGTTCAGAATGAAAAAGAAATGTAAACCCAAGATTGATTCAAGTCAATGTATGGCAAAAACCACAAGAATATTGTAAAGTAATTAGTCTCCAATTGAAATTAATTTTAAAGAAAAAGACCCATATACATGATGTCTACAAGAAACCCACTTTGGACCTAAAGACACATGTAGCCTGGAAGTGAGAAGATGGCAAAATGTATTCCATGGAAATGGGAAGCAAAATAAAGATGGAGTAGAAATCCTCATATCAAACAAAATAGGCCTTAATTTAAAAAAGATTGCAAGATATAAGGAGGCGCACTACATAATGATCAAGGGATCAAGCAAAGACAAACATATAGCAATTGCAAATATCTATTTTTTTTTTTTACCATGTCAAAGTCTTTGATTGTGTGGATGACAATAAACTGTGGAAAATTCTGAAAGAGATGGGACTACCAGGCCATCTGACCTGCCTCTTGAGAAACCTATATGCAGGTAAGGAAGCAACAGTTAGAACTCAACATGGAACAACAGATGGATTTCTGGAAAAGGATCATGTCAAGGCTGTACATTGTCACCCCACTCAGTTAACTTCTATGCAGAGTACATCATGAGAAACACTGGGCTGGAAGGAGCACAAGCTGGAATCAAGATTACCAGGATAAAGTACAATAACCTCAGGTATGCAGATGACAATACCCTTATGGCAGAAAGTGAAGAGGAACTAAAAAGCCTCTTGATGAAAGTGAAAGAGGATAGTGAAAGTGTTGGCTTAAAGCTCAACATTCAGAGAACGAAGATCATGGCATCTGGTCCCATCATTTCATGCCAAATAGATGGGGAAACATGGAAACAGTGTCAGACTTTATTTTTTGGAGCTCCAAATCACTGCAGATAGTGATTGCAGCCATGAAAATAAAAGACACTTACTCCTTGAAAGCATCTGCCAACTTAGATAGCATATTCATAACCAGATACATCATTTTCAACAAAAGTTTGTCTAGTCAAGGCTATGTTTTTTCCAGTAGTCATGCTTGGATGTAAGAGTTGGACTATGAAGAAAGCTTAGTGCTGAAAAATTGATGCTTTTGAACTGTGGTGTTGGAGAAGACTCTTGAGAGTCCCTTGGACTCCATGGAGATCCAACAAATCCATTCTAAAAGAGAGTCCTGAGTGTACTTTGGAAGGAATGATGCTAAAGCTGAAACTCCAGTACTTTGGCCATCTCATTCGAAGAGCTGACTCATTGAAAAAGTCTCTGATTCTGGGAGGGATTGAGGGCAGAAGGTGAAGGGAATGATAGAGGATGAGATGATTGGATGGTATCACCGACTCGATGGGCATTAGTTTGAGTAAGCTCCGGGAGTTGATGATGGACAGGGAGTCTTGGCATGCTGCGATTCATGGGGTCACAAAAAGTCGGACGAGACTGAGCGACTGAACTGACTGATGCCCCCAAAATTGGAACATCTCAACATATAAGACAAACACTAACAGATATAAAAATAGAAATTGACAGTAACAAAATCATAGTAGACATTAACACACACTCACACAAATGGACAAATCATCAAAACGGAAAATTAGTAAGGAAACACATTTCTAAAATTATACATGAGATGGGATGGATCTCATTGACATCTTCAAGACATGCCATCCAAATGCATAAGAATATACCTTATTCTCAAGTGCACATGGGACATTCTCCAGGATAAACCACATCTTGGGTCACAAATAAAACTTCAGTAAAATCAGCAAAATTCAAATCATATAAATCATCTTCTCTGACCACAATACTACAAGACTAGATATCAATTAGAAGAAAAAAATTGTAAGATACATAAACATATGGAGATTAAACAAGTTTCTGAGAACAAACAGTTAACTGAAGAAATGAAAAGGGAATAAAAAAATCTATAAACAAATGACAATGAAATCGTGAAACCCAAAACCTATGGAATGCAGCAAAAACAATTCTATGAGGAAAGTTTATAGCAATGAATTCCTAACTCAAGCGACAAGAAAAGCATCGAATAGACAACCTCAATTTACACCGAAAATAACTGATAAATAATGAAAATATTAGCAAAAACAATAGTAGAAGGAAAGAGATAATAAAGATCTAAGGAGAAATAAATGAAAGAGAAATGAAAGAAACAATAGTAAAAAAATTAATAAAGCTAAAACCTGCTTCTTTGAGAAGATAAACAAAACTTACAAAACATTAGCTAGACTCATCAAGAAAAAAAGTGAAGTATCAAATCAATAAACTTCTAATGAAAAAGGAGAGGTTATAACAGCCAATGCAGAAATACAAAGGATTACAAGATACTATTATGAACAATACTATGTAAATAAAGTTGATAACCTGGAATAAATGGACAGAGTCTTAGAAAAGCTCATTCTTCCAAGACTGAGCATGGGACAGAAATTATGAAGAAACCAATTATAAGCTCCAAATTTAAGCTGTAATCAAAAATTCGCAAAGGCCTAAAGCCCAGGGACAGATGGCTTCACAGGTGAATTGCATCCAACATTTAGAGAAGTGTAAATGAATATTCAAAAAAAATGTAGAGGAAGGAACACTTCAAAACTCATTCTACAAGGCTACCATCACCCTGATACCAACACCAGACAAACACAACACCAAGAAAGAAAAATGCAGGCCAATATCACTGATGTAAATAGATGCAAACAAAATCCTCATGAAAATTTTTTCAAACAGAATTCGACAATCATTAAAAAGCTCATACAACATGATCAATTTGGGCTTATTACAGGAATGCAAGGATTCTTCAATATTCACTAGGCAATCAATATGACAACCTAAATAGATGCAGAAAAAGACATTAAATTTAAAAATTTTATAGCATTAAATTAAAAATAAAGGTTAAGAAGAAATAAAGGAAAAAAGTATAAATGACTCAAATGTCCTTCAACTAGTGATTGAATGAATAGAATATGCAATGCAAAAGTTAATTGGCTGTCAAATTAATGGAATTCTTATACAAGCAATAACATGTTAGAGCTCCAAAATGTTTATGTTAATTAAAACAATCCAGGAACCAAAGACTGCACATTGCATTATTCCGTTCATGTGAATGCATATGTCCCAGTTTAGGTAAATCTCTAAAGACCAAAGTAGAAGGAGGAATGCCAGGGCCCAGATGAAGAGGCAAATGGAAAATATCTGCCAGCTGGAGAGTGTTTCCCATTGGAGTGAAGAAAATATTCTAGAAGATGCAGTGGATATCATTATTCAATCTATGAAGAAATTATAACAATAAATTACACAGTTTGCCTGGTAAATTCATTGTACTTGAACAACATGTTAATAAATAAAATGTTTTTAAGACTATTGAAATTAACTTCTATATCCAGAAATATTATCCTTCAAAAATAAAGGAAAAGGAGATATTCTGATATGAACAAAAAATTGGGAAATTTATTTTCAGTAGATATCTTGTCTTAAGAAATGTAAAAAGAAATTATTTACAGAGGATATGATGATATTGAAGAGAAACTATAAGTTAAGAAAGAGTGGCATGTTGAAGTTTGATAGAAAATAACAAAATTCTGGAAAGCAATTATCCTCCAGTGAAAAAAATTAATTGAAGAATAAATGAAAGTAAATTGAGATGAAGTTTTTTTCTTATTAATTGGTAAAAGATAAATAATTGTTTGGGCTTCTCCTTCTTAACTTTTCACTGTTTATGAATCCTCATAATTAAAGCCGGTTTCATGTACACAATATCTATTTTGGCTCTGCCATAAAGAATCCACCATAGCAGATTCAAATTCCATCTATGGGCTAGTAAGATCCCCTGCAGGAAAGCATGCAAACCACTCCAGTATTCTTTCCTGGAGAATCTCCATGAACAGAGGAGACTGGTAGACTTACAGTCCATAGAGTGGCAAAGAATTAGACACATCTGAGCAACTAAACAACATGAGAAACATATTCTTAACAGAAACTCTGAAGATACTAGAAATAAATGTGAAAATTCTCTGTCTAAACAAATTGAAAGAGAGAGAGAGAGGGGAAAAAAAAAAAAAACCACCTAAAAGTTAAAGCTGAATATAAAAGATTTCAAGCAATAAAATATCTCCCACCAGTAGTGTAAACAGTTCATTCCACACAAGAGAGAGGAGTAATTTTTAAAACTCATTCAATAGAGCATTCTTGTTACATCCATAAATTAAAGGAAATAAAAATGTCCAGAAAACAAACATAGTAGAAAATCTATTGATGGTGTTATATCTGATTAAGATTGTAAGACTGTAAAACTGTAAAACTGTAAGGGATTTCTTTAGAAAAACACATATGTGAAAGATTCAGTTTAAGCAGCCCCAAAGGAGAGAGTTGGACACCACTGAGTGACTGAACTGAACTGAAGTAGCCCCAGTTGCCGGGGTCCCCAGCCCCGGTGGATCCACGGTGATTCGAAGGTAGGGACAGAGTCGGCATCTTTGAAAAAATATATATTTAATCACAGATATAGAAATATTAGAAATGGATAGTGTAGTAGGAAGATTAGTGGAGAAAAAGAGGCTGAATAACTTGGATTACGTGGGATAGCATCCATGCTCCAGATGGGAATTCAGCCAGGAAAACGGGAGCAAGAAAGAAGTGACATGGGGGAATCAGTCTTTCCAGAAACTGATCCGATTTCTTTATTTTTGGGTTTGCTTATATACCTCTTGTTACACATAGGGATGAATATAGAGTCACGCAGGAGTCAGCGGTTCTAACCTTTATCAAAATCAGGTGCTTCCATCAATGTATAAAAAAGGTATATCATCTTCTGGCCATGAGCGAGACCTGCTGACATTTTATGATCCTTTCTTTCTGATAACCAAAAAACTTATTTCTTCCAAGGGTGTTTTTTTCTTAAACCAGGCACCACCCTCCAAATAAAGTTACATTCCTATAAGGTGAGGGTGTAGTGAGTTACAATCAAGAAAGGAATTTATTTAACCCAAGGTTAACATGATTAGGCTTAAAGGTTAATACTTATTTCTCCTATATGTTAGTTATATTCATTATAAGGTTAGGGAACATGGAGATTTAGCAGCAAACATCAGCCCAACAAATGAAAATTCTTTCACCAATGTTCCCCTTAAGATCTATTTAGTCTTAAGATATGATAAAGTTCCATTTTTACATAACAAGGACACAGTGATTTATAACAAAGCACAGTGATCTATTACAAAAGAGAAAATCCATTAACTCAAAAAGTCTAGTATTGCTAACATCAAAAACTACTGTATTTCCTTTTCCATATTCCAAATGCATTAATATATTCCCAGGTGCCTAAGGATATGGAGGCCTAGTGGCAATCATTGAGTCAACAAGAAGAAAAAGCCCTGTGCTAATTAAGACTCTCAAAATACTCCAAAACTCTCTGGGCTGTTTATGGTTGAGAGGTAGTAAACAATCATGTGCCTAGTGGCAGCAGTATGGATAATCCTGTCACACAAGCTAGTCTGTCAGCAGAGAGGTTTGGTCTGAGACATCCTTGTCCCACCCAGAGCAGGGTATTAGCAGCAATTATTGATACAACAAATGAAGAACCCTTCACCAATATAATTCCTAACCAACCCATTATACTAATAATTTCTAACTCCCCAAAATAATTTGCCTTTAGTAAGTCTAAAACATCTCATGTCTCTCAAGTTGGGAGGCTGTAAACAATCACATGTGGCTGGATGAACCTATACAGGTGGGCTAGATAACCTTCAGAGGAGTCCGTAAGCTGAAACACTCTTGTCACGCCCAAGAATTTTTATTGTCTTGGAGCTGCATGTTTACTCCTTCTCCAAGAAGAACGGTTATGGAGGAGAGCATAAAACAGACTGTGGTTTTGGGGTTAGATGCTCAGGAACAGGGGGTTTCCTGAGGCTTGATCACGCCTTTGCATATGCCTTTCCTCATGACCTTTGCCATGGGCGGAGTTCCACACGCTGGCTCCTGGCACCCAATGAACATAATTTTATTTTCTTTCTTCCACATTGTGAAAATAACTGATAATTAAGAATGAATTTTTGGGGTGGTCTGAAATGGCTGAATGGCATCACTGACTCAATGGATGAGAGTCTAGGTGAACTCTGGGAGTTGGTGATGGACAGCGAGGCCTGGCATGCTATGATTCATGGGGTCACAAAGAGTTGGACACGACTGAGTGACTGAACTGAAATGAACTGAACTGAAGATGGTAGAGGAATAGGATGGAGAGACCACATTCTCTCCCACAAATTGATCAAAAGATTATTTGAACACTGAGTAAATGACAGGAAACAACTTCTGAACACTGGTAGAGGACACCAGGCACCCAGAAAGGCAGCCCATTGTCTTTGAAAGGATGCAGGACAAAATATAAAAGATAAAAAGAGAATCCAAAGAGTTTGGGATAGAGACCTTTCCCAGGGAGGGAGTCGGAAAAGAGAAGTTTCCAAACATCAGGAAACATTCTCATCAGTGGGTCTGTGGGGAGTTTTGCAATCTCAGAGGTCAAGATAACCGGGAATAAAACTAAATAAATAAGTAAATAGATAAAACCCACAGATTACATGCCTAATTGCAACTCCCAGCAGAGAAATAGCCCAGATGCTCACATCTGCCACCAGCAAGCAGGGGCTGAAGAGAGGCATGTTCTGCATTGCTTAGCATAAGGACCAGGCCTGAATGCCCTGAGGACATTCTGAGGGAGCTAATGTGAGATTGCAATTCAAACTGTGGGACAGCCAGAGGTAGAGGTGGAAAGAAGAGAGAGAGAGAGAGAGAGAGAGAGAGAACTTTCCTGTGAAAAGCTCTAACCTAAGGCACTGCTGGGCCCATTCACAGAACAAAGGACTGGGCAAATACCAGATGAGAACTAGACTGCTGTGGACCAGCCCATCCCCCTCCAGAGGCAGAGAGGCAGGCAGGAGACAGCCAGAGCCAGAAAGGGGAAATTTCAGCCCCAGAGATGGCATCTTCTACCAAACTGTGAGCAGGCTCCCAATACCTAATTAAGTATTCCTGGGATCCTTGATGGTTGACAACCATTTGGAGGGTCACAGCCAAAGATCAGCTCTCCAGAGGAGATACACAGCACACCTGAGACAGCACTTCCAGCACTTTCCTGTGAACCCAGGAAAATGAATGGCTGAGAAGGGGGGCGTGATAAGACACACCACCACACCTGAGGAGAGTGTGCTCATCAAGTACCTGGTCGCCTGAACTGCTCAGACCCAGGAAGACCAAAATCACAGGCCCAACAGTCTGTGCCTCTGTAGAGTACCTGAAAACCTTAACCTGAATGGCTTAGACCTGGAAAGTACATTCAACCAGGGCCCACTTGAGACAGTTCCCCTGCAGAGCAACTTGGAGCCTGAGCAGTGTAGACTGAGAAAACACACATGCCATGAGCGGGAGCAAACCCAGTGTGGCCAAGACACTGGCAGAACTCCCCACACATGCCAGTGATATTTGTTTGCAGTGTTCCTCCCTCCACACAGAACAATTGAACAAGTGAGCCTAAATAAGTGACCACCTTCACCTCTTTGTGTCACGGCACAAATTAGACTGAAGAGGTTTGCAAAAAGAAGAAGCCAAAATAAACAAAGGGAACCACTTTGGAAGTGACAGGTGCAACAGATTAAAACTCTGTCATTAGCACTGACTACATTGGAAGAGGCCTATAGACCTTGAGAAGTATAAGCTGGAACAAGAAGCTATCTGAAACTGAACTGACCCTCAACAGCTCCAGAGAAATTCAAAGATATATTTTTACTATTATCATTTTTAATTTTTAATTTTTAATTGTAAGTCCTTTATTACCACTTTATTTTTTTGTTTTTATAACCTACTATTACTTTGCCAAAAGGCCCTATTTTAAAAGAAAATTTCACATATATTTTAAAATATTTTTGTGATTTTTTTTAATATTGTATTTTTGAGAGTTTAACCTCTATTCTAGGTTTTTAATATTTGCTTTTTGGTATTTGTTATCAATTTTGTACCTTTAAGAATCCAATCTTCAGTACCCATTTTTACTTAGAAATGTGATTACTGACTTGATTGCCCTCTCCCCCTTTTGAACCTCCTTTTTCTCCCCTAGGTCACCTCTATCTCTTCCCTCCCCGTTCTATTCTCTACCCAACTCTGAATTTCCTTCTGTGTTCCAAGCTGTGGATAACACTTCAGGAAATGATTACTGGCTAGGTTTGTCTCCTTTAGACCTCCCCCTTTTCTCTAGGTCACCTCTATTCCTTCCCTACCTCTTCTCTTTGTAACTCCGTGAACCACTCTGTGTGTTCCAGGCCATGGAGAGCACATAGGGAATTTAATTACTGGCTAGCTTGCTCTCTCTCCTTTTCATTCCCCCTTCTTTTCCTCTTCAAATCTCCCTCTTCTCTTCTCCATGTAACTCAGCAAACTTTTCTTGGTGTCCCTCACTGTGGAGAACCTTTTCTCCATTAACCTAGATGTTTTGTCATCAGTCTGTACGCATGGAGAAGTCTTGAGGCTACTGTAAGTATAAGACTGAAAACCAGATGCAGGAGGTTTAAATCCAAAACCTGAGAACACAAGAGGCCTCTTAACTCTAGGAGACAGTAATCGATAAGATCACATCCAAAAACCTCCATCAGTTCAGTTAAGTTCAGGCACTACGTCGTGACTGACTCCTTGCAACCCCATGAATTGCAGTACCCCAGGCACCCCTGTCCATCACCAACTCCCGGAGTTCACTCAAACTCATATCCATCAAGTCAGTGATGCCATCCAGCCATCTCATCCTCTGTTGTTCCCTTCTCCTCCTGCCCCCAATCCATCCAAGCATCAGAGAATTTTCCAGTGAGATAACACTTCACATCAGGTGGCCAAAGTACTGGAGTTTCAGCTTCAGCATCATTCCTTCCAAAGAAATCCCAGGGCTGATCTCCTTCAGAATGGATTGGTTGGATCTCTTTGCAGTCCAAAGGATTCTCAAGAGTCTTCTCCAACATCACAGTTCAAAAGCATCAATTCTTCAGCACTCAGCCTTCTTCACAGTCCAACTCTCACATTCATACTTGACCACTGGAAAAACCATAGCCTTGACTAGATGGACCTTTATTGGCAAAGTAATGTCTCTGCTTTTGAATATGCTATCTAGGTTGGTCATAATTTTCTTCCAAGGAGTATGTGTCTTTTAATTTTGTGCTAGGCTCATAAGGTTTCTGTCTTTATTATGCCTGTCTTTTCATGAAATATTCCCTTTGTATCTCTAGTTTTCTTGAAGAGATTTCTAGTCATTCCCATTCTATTGTTTTCATCTATTTCTTTCCTTTAATCGAATTCCTTATGATTATAGAATGGAAATATCATATGGTTTTAAGGGTTAGATCTCACACACAGAGTACTAGACAACCTATAACCTAATGAATCTATGGAGGATTCAAACGTTGTACAGGAAGTGGTGATCAAAACCATCCATGAGATCAGTTAGTTCAGTTCGGTCACTTAGTAGTGTCTGACTCTTTGTGACCCCAAGAATTGCAGCAGGCCAGACCTCACTGTCCATCATGAATTTCCGGAGTTTACTCAAACTCATGTCCATCGAGTCAGTGATGCCATCCAGCCATCTCATCCTCTGTCGTCCCCTTCACCTCCTGCCCCCAATCCCTTTCAGCATCAAGGTCTTTTGCAATGAGTCAACTATCCACAAGTTTCAGCTTAAGCATCAGTCCTTCCAATGAAAACCCAGGACTGACCTCTTTTAGGATGGACTGGCTAAATCTCCGTGCAGTCCAAGGGACTCGCAAAACTCTTCTGAAACACCATAGTTCAAAAGCATCTATCCTGCGGCACTCAGCTTTCTTCACAGTCCAACTCTCACAGCCATACATGACCACTGGAAAGAACATAGCCTTAACTAGACAGACTTTTATTGGCAAAATAATGTCTCTGCTTTTTAATATGCTATCTAGGATGGTCATAACTTCCTTTCCAAGGAGTAAGTGTCTTTTAACTTCATGGGTGCAAACAATCTGCAGTGATTTTGAAACCCCCCCAAATAAATTCTAACACAGTTTCCACTGTTTCCCCATCTATTTCCCATGAAGTGGTGGGACTGGATGCCATGATCTTAGTTTTGTGAATGTTGGGCTTTAAGCCAACATTTTCACTCTCCTCTTTCACGTTCATCAAGAGGCTTTTTAGTTCCTCTTCACTTTCTGCCATAAGGGTGGTGTCATCTGCATATCTGAGATTATTGATATTTCTCCCAGCAATCTTGATTCTGGCTTGTGCTCCTTCCAGTCCAGTATTTCTCATGATGTACTCTGCATATAAGGTAAATAAACAGGGTGACAAGATACATCTTGACATATTTTTTTTTCCTATTTGGAACCAGTCTGTTTTTCCATGTCCAGTTCTAACTGTTGTTTCCTGACCTGCATATAAGTTTATCAAAAGGGAGTCAGGTGGTCTGGTATGCATATCTCTTTCAGAATTTTTCCTCAGTTTGTTGTGATCCACAGAATCAAAGGCTTTGGTATAGTTGATAAAGCAGAAATAGATGTATTTCTGGAACTCTCTTGCATTTTTGGTGATCCCGTAGATGTTGTCAATTTGATCTCTGGTTCCTCTGTCTTTTCTAAAACCAGCTTGAACATCTGGAATTTCACGGTTCACATATTGCTGAAGCCTGGCTTGGAGAACATTACTTTACTAGTGTGTGAGATGAGTGCTATTGTGCAGTAGTTTGAGCATTCCTTGGCAATTACTTTATTTGAGATTGAAATGAAAACCGACATTTTCCAGTCCTGTGGCCACTGCTGAGTTTTCCAAATTTGTTGACATATTGAGTGCAGCACTTTCACAGCATCGTCTTTCAAGATTTGAAATAGCTCAACTGGAATTCCATCACCTCCACTAGCTTTGTTTGTAGTGATGCTTTCTAAGGCCCACTTGATTTCACATTCCAGTATGTCTGGCTATAGGTGAGTGTGAGTGATCACACCATCGTGATTATCTGGGTCATGAAGATCTTTCGTTTTACAGTTCTTGAGTGTATTTTTGCAACCTCTTCTGCATATCTTCTGCTTCTGTTAGGTCTCTACAATTTCTGTCCTTTTTGAGCCCATATTTGTATGAAATGTTCCCTTGGTATCTGTAATTTTCTTGAAGAGATCTCTAGTCTTTCCCACTCTGTTGTTTTTCTTTATTTCTTTGGATTGATTGGTGAGGAAGACTTTCTTATCGCTCCTTGTTATTCTTTGGAACTCTGTATTTAGATGCTTATATCTTTCCTTCTGTCCTTTGCTTTTCTCTCCCTTCTATGTATAGGTATTTGTACACCCTCCTGAGACAGCCATTGTGTTATTTTGCATTTCTTTTCAGAGGGTATGGTCTTGATCCCTGTCTTTTCTACAATGTCTTGAACCTCCATCCATAGTTCATCAGACACTCTGTCTATCAGATCTAGTCCCTTAAATATATTTCTCAGTTTCACTGTATAATGATAAGGGATTAGATTTATGTCATACCTGAATGGTATAGTGTTTTTTCCTTCTTTCTTATATTTCAGTCTGAATTTGGCAATAATGAGTGCATGAACTGAGCCACTGTCAGCTTCCAATCATGTTTTTGCTGACTGTATAGAGCTTCTCCATTTTTGGCTGCAAATAATACAATCAATCTAATTTTGGTGTTGATCATCTGGTGATGTCCATGTGCAGAGCCTTCTCTTGTGTTGTTGGAAGAGGGTGTTTGCTATGACCAGTGTATTCTCTTGGCCAAAATCTATTAGCCATTGCCCTGCTTCATTCCTCAAACTAAGGCCAAATTTGCCTGTTAGTCCAAGTGTTTCTTGACTTCCTACTTTTGCATGCCAGTCCTGTAAAATGAAATGGACATCTTTTTTGTTGTTGTTGTTCTAGATGATCTTTAGGTCTTCATAAAAACATGTAACTTCAGCTTCTTGAGCATTATTTGTTGGCACATAGGCTTGGATTACCATGATATTGAATGATTTCCCTCAGAAATGAACAGAGATCATTCTGTCGTTTTTGACATTGCATCCAAGTTCCGCATTTCAGACTCTTGTTGGCCATGATGGCTACTGCATTTCTTCTAAGAGATTCCTCAAATTCATCCTTTTCAGGCCATTTTAGCTCACGTATTTCTAGAATGTCAATGTTCACTCTTGTCATCTTCTGTTTGACCACTTCAAGGAGTACATCAAGTCTGTATATTGTCACCCTGCTTATTTAACTTACATGTAAAGCACATCCTGAGAAACACTGGGCTGAAAGCAGCACAAGCTGGAATCAGGATTGCCGGGAGAAATATCAATAACCTCAGATATGCAGATGACACCACCCTTATGGCAGAAAGTGAAGAGGAACTAAAAAGCCTCTTGATGAAAGTGAAAGAAGATAATGAAAGTGTTGGCTTAAAGCTCAACATTCAGAAAACGAAGATCATGGCATCTGGTCCCATCACTTCATGGGAAGTAGATGGGGAAACAGTGGAAACAGTGTCAGACTTTATTTTTTGGGACTCCAAAATCAATGCATATTGTGATTGCAGCCCTGAAATTAAAAGATGCTTACTCCTTGGAAGGAAAGTTATGACCAACCTAGATAGCATATTCAAAAGCAGAGACATTACTTTGCCAACGAATGTCCATCTACTTACAACTATGGTCTTTCCAATGGTCATATATGGATGTGAAAGTTGCACTGTGAAGAAAGCTTAGCGCCGAAGGATTGATGCTTTTGCACTGTGGTGTTGGAGAAGACTCTTAAGAGTCCCTTGGACTGCAAGGAGAGATCCAACCAGTCCATCCTAAAGGAAAACAGTCCTGAATATTCATTGGAAGGACTGATGCTTAAGCTCAAACTCTAACCCTTTGACCACCTCATGTGAAGAGTTGACACGTTGGAAAAGACTTATGTTAGGAGGGTTTGTGGGCAGGAGGAGAGGGGACAACAGAGGATGAGATGGCTTCATGGCATCACCAACTCAATGGACATAAGTTTGAGTAAACTCCAGAAGTTCATGATGGACAGGAAGGTCTGGCCTGCTGCAATTCATGGAGTTGCAAAGAGTCAGAAACGACTGAGTGACTGAATTGAACTGAACTCAGTTTGCCCTGATTCATGGACCTAACATTCCAGGTTTCTACACAATGTTGTTCTTTACAGCATTGGACCTTGCTTCTATCACCAATCATATCCACAACTGAGTATTGTTTTTGCTTTTGCTCAATCCCTTCTCTCTTTCTCAAGTTATTTCTCCATTGATCTCCAGTAGCATATTGGGTACCCACCGACCTGGATAATTCCTCTCTCAGTATCCTATCATTTCGCCTTTTCTTACTGTTTGTGGGGTTTTCAAGGTAAGAATACTGAAGTGGTTTGTGATTCCCTCTCCAGTGGACCACTTTCTGCCACACTTCTCCACCATGACCTGTCCTCCTTGGATGGCCCTACACTGCATGGCTTAGTTTAATTGAGTTAGACAAGGCTGTGGTCCATGTGATCAGATTGGCTAGATTTTTTTGATTATGCGTTCAATGTGTCTGCCCACTAATGCCCTCTCCCAACACCTACCGTCTTACTTGTGTTGCAGTGGGCAAGTTTTATGATTCAAGCTTAGTAGTGGCAGGTCATATATTCAACAGCACAAATTCAATAGTAGTGGACTGTATACTACATTGCACTTGCAATGCATGGCTCTAAAGCACAGGCACAATAGTGGCAGCAAGGTGCTCCAGAATCGAAGCTCAGAATTGTACCCATGCTGTGGATGGTGGCCTCGATAGTGAGGAGACACATATTTCAGAGTGCAATCTCAGTGTTGCAGCACACGTAGTTTGAAATGAAGTCTTAGGGATGGTGAAAACATGTTGGACAGTATATGCTCAATAGTAGTGGCATGCCAGTTCCAAAGCATAGGCAAAATCGGTTGTGATATATATGCTTAGGTGTGTGGGCTGACTAGAGTTATAAAGGTTGCTCTAGAGTATAAACTAATTACCTGTCTGTGGTACATGTGCTCAAATATAATGTTCATTAGAAGCAGGACATATGCTCCATGTCCAAGTTCAGTTATTGCTCTAGGCATAATTTAGATTGTGGTCTTTGTACACAAGACTTAGAACATTGATCAGAAGTGATGTACATGTGAAAAAAAATCTGAGCTCATTAGTATTGAAGCACACATTTTAGAGGGCATATCAGCAGATTTGTCATGTCTACGCAAATGTTCAGATTATGAAGGCAAGATTTTTGCTTTGGAATACAAGCCAGACGGACACTGGAGGAATGCAGCAGACAACATGATGGACAGGACAGTTACATGCTATGTCACTGTAGCATGATGCTAAATGTCACAGGCATAGTCGTTGTAAAACATAAATTCCAGAGCACAATCTCAGTAACTGTGGCATGCTTGCTCTGGAACAAAGGCTCTGAATTGACCAGATACATGTATTTTAGCATATGCTCAGTAGTGGTAGATAATGTGCTACAAGGTGCCAGATCACAAGTTGCAAGAAGAGTGAAATAAAGTGTGGCACAGTAGCAGCAAGTAACATGGTTCAGATGCAAACTGAGATGTTGTGGAACACATGTTACACAGGGTGATCTAGTAGTTTTGAGGCATGCCTGGTGTACACAATTGGTTCAGTGGTACTCAGAGATGTTAGAGAAGCCAGGCTCAACATCGGCAAGATGCCTGCCTTAGAGTACATGCTAGTAGTGGCAGAATACTAACCTCATATTTCAAGCTCAGTAATTGCAATGTTCATACTCTTGAGTGCAAGGTGAGTAGTCATGGGACATGTTATCCACAGTCCAAGTTCGGTAGTTGTTTCTGGAATTTAGTCTCAGTAGTGGTGGAACATATACCCCACAGTGCAAGAAGAGTAAATGCAGCTAGTTACCATACACACAGGATCACAAGTGGAAGCACATACGCTTAGAGTGCATACTCAGTAATGAGTGATAAGTTCTCCAGAGTGCAAAGTCAGTAACTTTGGCACACCTACTATAGACTACTATTTCACAATAGTGGGATATGTGCTCCACAGTGAAAACTCAGTAGTTGCAGCACCTGTGTTCTCGAGCACAATCTCACTAGTGACAGAATATGTGCTCCTGATTGCATAAAATTAGTCATCAATTCATAGTCTAGTTTGTGGGCTGATTAGTTACAGTACACTTACTTAGGGTGAAGCTCAGTTGTGATGAGTGTTAAAGAGTAATGTTCAGTAATTATAGCATGTGTACCTAAGAGCCAGGGTTCAGTAGAAGTGAGAATTATGCTCCAAGGTGAAAAACAGTACTTGTCATACACATAAACTAGAGGGAAGTCTCATTTGCGGCATGACAGTTATAGTGCACAGACTCCATTGTGGCAGTAGGTGTGCTATAAATCATGGCTTCAGACATGATCCTGAGAACAAACTCAGTAATAGCAGTATAGCTGATCTAAAATTAGTCTGAGTGATAGTGAGACCCATGCTGTAGAAGTCAAGGACAGTATTTGGCATACGCTAGTTTTAAAGCACAGGCCCAGTAGTTGTGGAATATCTGCTATAGAATGTAAGTCCAGTAGTAAAAAGATACATGTTCAGAAAGCAACTGAGCAGTTTTAGCCATCCTGCTGTAAAGCATGAGCTGTGTAGTGGTGCTAAGTGTGCTGTCGAATGCAGGTCCAGTAGTGATTGGATTCATCTTCGCACATTTCAGGTTAACTGGTTTCAGACAGACTACTCTAAAATGCAAGCACACTAGTACCAGGGTATCTTCTCCAGATAACAAGCTCAGTAGTTTTAGCACTAGTACTCTAGAACTCAGACTCTGTAGTGGTGGGATGAAGGCTCCAGAGTGTCATCCCACTCATTGTGATACATATGCACTGGAGCACTGGCACAAGGTTAGTCAGAAGTGTGCTTTAGACTGAAAGCTTAGGAGATGCAGCACGTGTTCTCTATATCACAATTTAGCTCAGTACTTGAGCATATCTCATCTAGATCATGAATCTGTTGTTAATGGCCTATGTACTAAAAGGTTGGTCCTGTTATAATGAGACACATGCTGAAGGGTACTGTAGCACACACCTGTTGCAACAAATGAACTTGTAATCAGGCAAAAGTGTGTTGGCTAGCGATTCCCAAGCAGAGAAAAATAGACTACAAAGGTCAGGCTTTTTTTTTTTTTTTCTTCCCTTCTCTACACAAAAACTAAAACAAGGTTTCTCTTAAAATTCTGTGTTGCTGTGAAGACGTCTGGTTCCACCTGAAACTAACTTTTCTAAAATATAGAATTTTTTTCTTAAGCTATGTTGATGAGCTATGTATTTACCTTAGAATCTTCTTTCTTCAAGCCAATTCTGCCTAAGACTCAGAACACATAATGGCTCAGCAAATCAGTATCTTTTACTCATGGATATGTTCTCTTAAACTATGTTAATGAACTGAGTATTTGCTTGGAAATCTGACTTTCTTCAAAATTCATGTCAGTTTTTTTATGGCCCAGGATGACTAACCTTCTGCCAACGCTATCTTAAAATGCCTGCTCTGGGTGAGGTGCCTGGTACCACTCCCTTAGTTTTGAAGCATTTCTTTTCTCTAATTAGCAGCTTGTTAATAGGTATATAATTACTTGCTAAAAAACTAGCAAGGGGACATTGTTTTCTGACCCCCTCTGATATCTATGTCAGAAACTTTCTCTGTCTCTTTGACAATTTAGTAAAACTTCATTACACAAAAGTTCTGAGAGATCAAGCCTCATTACTTGCCCCAGATTGAATTCCTCTCTTTCAGAGGCCAAGAATCCTAGTATCATTCATTGCTCATAGCAGCAACCTTTCATTTGGGTACTTCAGAATTCGAGTTTCCAAGTTGTGGGAAAAACATTTCAGAGTGAAAGTTTAGATGATTTTTCCTATCTACCAAGACCACAGGTTTAGGAGAGACAAGACTTGTACTTTGGAATACAAGCAAGTAGACACTAGAGGAATACTTCAGACAACAATGTTGTATCACAGTGCTTAAGGTCACAGGCATACTAATTGCAGAACACAAGCTCCAGATTGAAAATTCAGTAGCAGCAGCATTCCTGTTGCACAGGGTACTTAGGGGCCAGATGCATACACACGAGCATGCACTTAGTAGTGGTGGTTAATGTGCTCCAGAATGCCAACTCATTAGTTGCAGTAAAAGTACCATAGTCTGAGATTCAGTGGCTACAAGAAACATGATTCAGAGTGCAACTGTATAATTTTGTGGCACAGGCTGCAGAGGGTGAGCTCAGTAGTTTTGATAAATGCATGCTGTTCACTAGGGCCCAGTAGTACTCAGAGATGCTATAGAAATCAAGCTCAGTATTGGTATAATGCCTGCTAGAGAACCTGCTTAGTAGTGACAGAATTTGAGCCTCATATGCAAGCTGAGGAGTACAAGTTGAGTAGTGGTGGGACATGTGCTCCATGTTTCAAGCTCAGAAGTTGGAGAATGTGTTTCTTAGAGCTCAGTTTTAGCAGTGGTGGAACACATGCTCCAGAGTGCAAAAACAGTTATTGCAGATGCTTTCTTTAGACATATGGTCAAAAGTGGCAGCACATGTGTTTAGCATTCAGATTTCCATAATAGGTTCTCCAGAGTACAAGGTAGTAGCTTGGACACGTGTGCTCTAGAATACTATTTCATTAGTGGTGGAATGTGTTGTTCATAGTGGAAACTCAGTAGTTGCAGCATCTGTGCTCCAGAGCACAGTCTCAGTAGTTGCAGAATATGTGTTCCTGAGTCTAACAACAGTGGCTATGAATGCATACTCTAGTGAATGGGCTGAGTAGTTGCAGTACAGTTGCTTACTGTGAAACTCACTCATGGTGTGACATGTGCTCCAGTGTGTATCTCAGTAAATGTAGCATGTATATTTTAGCGCCAGGAGTCAGTAGTGGTGAGATGAATGATGCAGAGTGAAAATCAATACTCGTAGCACACATAGTTTGCAGTTGGGGTTTACTTCCTGTCACATCATAGCTATTAGAGCACAGCATCCATGTGGCAGTAGGTGTGGAATTTAATGTGGGTTCAGGCATGCTCTGGCAAGCTCAGTGATTACAGCAAAGTTGATCTAAAGCAGGGTTTTAGCGTTTGCAAGACACAGGCTCCAGAAGTTAAGGAAAGTATTTGGGGTATGCCAGTTTTATAGCACAGGCTCAGTACTTGTGGAACATTTGTTGTAGAATGCAAGTTCAATAGTAGAAAATCCCATGTTTCAGAATGCAACTTAGGAGTTTTAGCCGTTCTGCTGTAGTGCATGGGCTACATATTTGTGGGACCTTGCTCTAGAAGTCAGGCTCAGTAGTGGCTGGATATATCTTTCCATGAACCAATTGGATGTTTTCAGACAGCCTGCTCTAAAGTGCAAGCACAATAGTGGCAGGAAGGATGCTGTGCTACATACTGCAAGTTAAGTATTTTCAGCACTTGTACTCGAATTTAGACTCAGTAGTTTCCAGACACAGGTCCAGAGTGCCATCCCACTAGCTTGCCATATCTGCTCTAGACCACAGGCTTGCTAGTGATGGAGATATGCTGTAGAATGCAAGCTTAGGAAATGTAGCACGTGTTTTTAAAGCACTAGCTCAGCACTTGAAGCATGCCTGAGGTGGTCCCAAGATGTGAGACAAATAGTAAAGGAAGACCATAAATACATTAAAAGATCATCTGCATGTGGAGCAACTTCCACAAAACAACTTCTGAATGCTGACTGAGGAACCTAAATATACAGAAAGGCACATCAATATCTTCCTAATGAAGCAGTAAAAAAGAGAAACACAAAAAACAGACAAAGGATTGACAGATGGAGACTCATCCTGTGGAGGGGAACATGAAGGAAGAGTAGCTTCCACACAATAGGAAACCCTCTCTCAGGCAAGTCAGTGGGGAACTTTGGATAGTCAGAGGGCAGGGTAACTGAAGAGGGGGAAAATCATCACAGAATTTGCACTAAAATGGAATTACCAGTGAAGAAACTGCTCAGAACTCTTGTTTCCCAGAACCAAATGTGAGATTGTTACAGAGATATTGGCAGCATCATGAGTCCTTAGAGTTAGGACCAGATTAAAAGCCCTGAGTACACCCTGAGGGGACTACTGTACATAGCACCCAAAACTTTGGGAAGACCAGAGAGACAAGGAAAAACAAAGGACCTTTTTTTTTTTTTTTTTTTTTCAAGGAAAGCTTTAAAGCCACACTGTGTTCCCTGGGACACTTATGAAACAAAGGGTTACATCCTAGCGAATGCCAAAGCAGAGAAAGCCAGATGCTTTTAGGTCCACTGCAAAGCCAGAGAGGCAGGTGTGGCAGCCAGAGGCAGAAAGTGAGGACCCTTGGTAATCTAGGCCCCAGAGATATCATCTAAATCTAAGCATGATCTGGCTGCCAGTCACAAACCACTTCTTTCGGACATCCTGGACTGTTCACATCTGCCAGGAGTGTTACAGCCTCCAACCAAATCTCCTGAGATCCACAGTCCACCTGGGACTGTTCCACCCAAGGGAACACCCAGGAACCTAAGTGGCTTAGACCTAGGAGGTTGATGAGACATTTGACCAATCTGGAACTGCATGCTCCCAGCATCCCTGTGACACTGAGTGGCTTAGATCTAGAAAGTGAAATAGATACTCATATCAGTTAAAACACACTTTAAAATAAGGACCATTATAAGATACAGAGAAGAACCCTACATAATGATCAAGGGATAAATCCAAAAATAAGATATAATAATTATAAATATATATGCACCCAATACAGAAGCATCTAAATATATAAGGAAAATATTAACAACTCATAAAGGAAAATTGACAGTAACACAATAATAGTGACAGACTTTAATAACCCATGTACACCGATCAACAGATCATCCAGACAGAAAATTAAACAGAACACCTAAATTTACATCCAAATCAAATAGAAAAAGAATCAGATATACTCACAAAAAAACGAGTGTTGGTAGAAAGAAATGAAGGGGATTACAGAAAAATCAATAAAAGTAAAAATATTTATTTGAGTAGAGAAACAAAATGGAAGAATCCTGAACCAGACACTTCAATAAAAAAAGGGAGGTGGAGGGGAGAAGACTCAAATCAATAAAATTAGAAATGGAAATGGAGAAATTATGACAAACAACTCAGAAATAACAATCATAAGAGAATATAATGGGGGGTCCTAAGATGGCAGAGGGATAGGATGGGGAGACCACTGTCTCCCCAAAAATTCATCAAAAGATCATTTGAATGCTGAGGAACCCCTGCAAAACAGCTTCTAAACACTGGCAGATGAAGGGTTAATAGGGTAGCAGAGATGTGCCTGCAAACGGGTCTCTCTGCTCAGGCTGAGCGTCCTTGCATACAAGGCGTTCTGCCAAAGAGTCTGGACACAGCCTTGAGTTTAATGGTCCCTTGCAAACGAGGGAGAATTCCAGCACAAGCCAGAACAAGAAAATATCTGACACTGAACTGACTCTACGCTGCCCATAACAGTTCCAAAGAAATTACCAGATATATTTTTACTATAATCACTTTTTAATTAACTAAAAAAGTTAGTTCCTTACTGTTCCTTTTTTTTAATTTATTTTAATTGGTGGCTACTTACTTTACAATATTGTGGTGGCTTTTGCCATATATCTACATGAATTGCCAAACATGTACATGTCTCCCACCATCCTGAAAGAAATAAACTTTGTTTATTGCAAGGTTTGTAAAAGGAAATAAATCATAAAAGTCCTAGCAGAAATTAATGAAAAAGAAAAGAAGGTGACTGTTTCAAAAATCACAAAGACTTCAAGTTGGTTCTTTGAGATGATAAATAAAATAGACAAAAATTATCCAGAATCACTAAGCAAAAAATGGGGAAAACATCAAATCAATAAATTAGAATTGAAAATGGAGAAATCACAACAGACAACACAAAAATATTAAAAAAAAATCATAAGAGACTACTAAGAGCAATTATATGCCAATAAAATGGACAGGTTGGAAAAAATGGAGAAATTCTTAGAAAAGTATAATTTTCCAAAACTGAACCAGGAATACACAGAAAATCTTAACAGACCCATCACAAGCATATAAATCAAAGCTGTACTAATTAAAAAAAAATCTTCCAACTAATAAAAGCCCAGGACCAAATGTCTTCACAGATGAATTTTGTCAAAAATCTAAAGAAGAACTAACAGGTATCCTGGGTATACTCTTTCGGAAAACAACAGAGAAAGATTAACTCCCAAACTCACTTTACAAGACCGCCATCACTGTAATACCAAAGCCAGACAAAGATGTCACAGAAATAGGAAACTAAAGGACAATCTCACTGATGAATATAAATGCTAAAATCCTCAACAAAATATCAGCAAACAGAAGGCAACAATATATTTACAAGATCAGACACCATGGCCAACTGGGCTTTATGCCAGTGATGCAAGGATTTTTCAACATCACAAGTTATCAATGTGATACAACATTAACTAATTGAAGGACTAAAAACCATATGATTATCTCAACGGAGGCAAGCAAGTCTTTGACAAAATTCAACATCCAATTGTGATATAAAAATCTTCCAGGAAACAGGAAGAGAAGGAACATATTCCAACATAATAAAAGCCATATACAACAATCCCACAGCAAATATTTTCCTCAATAGTGAAAAATTGAAAGTTTTTCCTCTAAAAGCAGTAACAAGACAAGGGTGTCCACTGTCATCACTACTATTCGTCAGTTTTGGAAGTCCTTATCACAGCCAACAGAGAAGAAAAATAAAGGAATAAATGGAATACAGATTGGAAAAGAAGAAGTAAAGCTCTTACAGTTTCCCTCAGATGTGATTCATTACATAGAAAACCCTAAAGATACCACCAGAAAATAACTAGAGCTAATCATTTAATATCTCAATGTTTCAGGATATAAAATTATTACAGATAAAACCCTTGCATTCATATATACAATGAGAAAAGAGAAAACATATTTTTAATTTATTTATTTTAAATGGAGGCTAATTACAATATTGCAGTGGTTTTTGTCATACACTGATATTAATCAACCATGGGTGTACATGTGCTCCCTAACCTGAGCCACCTCTCCCACCTCCCGCCCAACCCCATCCCTCTTCGTCATCCGAGTGTACCATCCCTGAGCACCCTTTCTCATGCATTGAACCTGGACTGGTTATCTGTTTAACATATGATAATATGCATGTTTCAATGCTATTTTCTCAAACCATCCCACACTCATAGAAGGTCTGAGGGACTTCTCCCACAGAGTCCAAAAAATTGTTCTATAAATTTGTGTCTCTTTCTGTCTCACATATAGGGTTATCCTTCAGTTTAGTTCAGTCCCTCGATTATGTCCTCCTCTTTGAGACCCCATGCATCACAGCACGCCAAGCATCCCTGTCCATCATCAACTCCCAGAGTTCACTCAGACTCATGTCCACTGAATCAGTGATGCCATCCAGCCATCTCATCCTCTGTTGTCCCCTTATTCTCCTGCCCCCAATCTCTCCCAGCATCAGAGTCTTTTCCAGTGAGTCAACACTTCTCATGAGCTGGCCAAAGTACTGGAGTTTCAACTTCAGCATCATTCCCTCCAAAGAAATCCCAGGGCTGATCTCCTTCAGAATGGACTAGTTGGATCTCCTTGCAGTCCAAGGGACTCTCAAGAGTCTTCTCCAACACCACAGTTCAAAAGCTTCTATTCCTCGGCGCTCAGCTTCTTCACAGTCCACCTCTCACATCCATATATGACCATTGGAAAAACCATATCCTTGACTAGATGGAACTTTGTTGGCAAAGTAATGTCTTTGCTTTTGAATATGCTATCTAGGTTGGTCATAACTTTTTTTTCCAAGGAGTAAGTGTATTTTAATTTCATGACTGCAGTCACCATCTGCAGTGATTTTGGAGGCCAAAAAATTAAGTCTGACACTGTTTCCACTGTTTCCCCATCTATTTCCCAGGAAGTGATGGGACCAAATGCCATGATTTTCATTTTCTGAATGTAGAGCTTTAAGCCAACTTTTTCACTCTCCTCTTTCACTTTCATCAAGAGGCTCCTTAGTTCCTCTTCACTTTCTGCCATAAGGGTGGTGTCATTTGCATATCTGAGGTTATTGATATTTTTCCCAGCAATCCTGATTCCAGCTTGTGCTCCTTCCAGGCAAGAGTTTCTCATGATGTACTCTGCATATAAGTTAAATAAGCAGGGTGAAATTTTACTGCCTTGATGTACTCCTTTTCCTATTTGGAACCAGTCTGTTGTTCCATGTCCAGTTCTAACTGCGGCTTCCTAACCTGCATGTAGCTTTCTCAAGAGGCAGATCAGGTGTCCTGGTATTCCCACCTCTTTCAGAACACAGTCAAAGGCTTTGGCATAGTCAATAAAGCAGAAATTGATGTTTTTCTTGCTTTTTCCATGATCCAGCGGCTGTTGGCAATTTGATTTCTGGTTTCTCTGTTTTTTCTAAACCCGCTTGAACATCAGGAAGTTCATGGTTCATTTATTGCTGTAGCATGGCTTAGAGAATTTTGAGCATCACTTTACTAGCATGCAAGATGAGTGCAATTGTGTGGTAGTTTGAGCATTCTTTGGCATTGTCTTTCTTTGGAATTGGAATGAAAATTGAACTTTTCCAGTCCTGTGGGCACTGCTAAGATTTCCAAATTTGCTGGCATATTGAGTACAGCATTTTCACAACATCATCTTTTGGGATTTGAAATATCTCAACTGGATTCCATCACCTCCACTAGCTTTGTTCACAGTGATGCCTTCTAAGGCCCACTTGATTTCACATTCCAGGATGTGAAGCATCAATACAAACAAAGCTAGTGGAGATATGGAACTCCAGTTGAGCAATTTCAAATCGTAAAAGATAGTGCTGTGAAAGTGTTGAGCTCAATATGCCAGCAAATTTGGAAAACCCAGTAGTGGCAACAGGAATGGAAAAGATCAGTTGTTCCAGTATATGTATTTTAGACCTTGTTCTCTGTAGCAGTGAAATGTGTCCCACAAAGAGGTAGAGAGGACTGAAGCAATCCTATGCAAATATTTGCAAGATTTTTTTTTTCTTTTTAACCTGTGGCAGCATTTACCCAGTGAGAATTAACTGTGAAGGTGGAGCAGCTGCTTGGCTTTCAGGGACCTTGATGGTATCAAGCGTGCAGGGTGAACGGACATAGACTGACTAAACCACAGGAGTTATGGCCCTATCAGAGTCTTTTTTTTTTGAGCTCCTTGTAGCTGGTGATCAGAAGCCCTCTTTGGCCAGTCTTTCTCCATAATTCCACTCATTTACACACTTAGAAATCTTCCTTGCCTGGGATCCTTCTCTGTTGTTCAAAGTGTCAGCACATAGACAGACCTCCCTGGCTGGGGTCCCACTCTGTAGATCAGTGCATCTGGCACTTAAAGGCACATCCTGAGTGGGATTCTACTCTTGTTTGGTGCATCAGGCACTTAATGGAGCACCCTGGGTGGTGTCCTGCTCTGTTTTAGTGTGTTCAGCATTTGATGGGTCAGCCTCACTATTGTAGTAACTGCTAGTGCTAGCATGTGGGGAGAGAGAGGCTATGGTGATTGCTCCACCCCTGCATGTGACTCAGTGATATTGCCTTGCTTCCATGGCTGCTTGGCTTTCCTCCATAGGCACATCCTACCACAGTCTTCTTCCTCACACCCCCTTCTCTCCATCTCTCCACAGTAAAAAGCAGCCCACACTTAGGAATTGCTCCAGAATTCCTAAATTCCAGCTCCCAGCCACTGTGCTTTTCAGGAGAAACATGTCCTTGTCTGGGGTATGTACGGCTGCAGCAAGGACTCTCTGGTTCTCATTGCATCTAGGTTTCCACAGATCAGCTGTTTCAATATCAGCTTTAAATATATCTATTCTATGATTCAGACAATTGCCCCAATGTGGGATTGAACCCTTGTTTCAGTTCCTTCACTCACTCAGAGCAAAGCCAGCCCTACTAACACTCCTGGTTTTTTTTTTTTTTTTTCTATTTTTTCCCCCATTTCTTTCATCCTACTGAGTTTTGCATGGCACTATACATTGTTTTCCACTGGTTAGGTACTACTGTCTGCTTTCAGCTGATATTCTGATTACTCTTCTGTGTTTGAAGGTGTATCCCTGATGTATCCATGGAGAGATGTACTCCACATTCACCTACAGCTCCACCATCTTGTTCTCTCATCTCACAAGAGTTTTAGAGTACATAATCTACAGTGGTAGTAGTTGTGATATAAAATGTGAGTTCAGACACACTCTTGAGGGCAAGCTCAGTGATTTTAGCACAGCTGATCTAAAGCATAGATTTAGTGTTGGCCAGACACATGCTTCAAATGTTAAGAAAATTATTTATGGTGTGCCAATTCTAGAGCACAAGATCAGTGGTTGTGTAACATTTGCTGTAGAATGCAAGTTCAGTTGCAGAAAGAAATATGCTTCACAATGCAACTGTGCCGATTTAGACATCTTGTGGTAGAGTACATGCTCAATAGTGGCAGGAACTGTGCTCTAATGTGCATTCAGTAGTGGATGGATGCATGTTGCCATTGCCAACTGGATAGCTTCAGACAGCCTGCTCTAAAGTGCAAGCACACTAGTGGCAGAACGTGTGCTCCGGATTGCAAGCTAAGCTGTTTCAGTACTTCCAGGCTAGAGCTCAGACACATTAGTGATGTATGCAGGCTCCAAAGTGCCATCCTGCTATCTGTGTCACGTCTTCTCTAGAGCACTGTTTTAGTAGTGGTGGGGAAAGTCCTCAAAAGCACAATCTCAAGAGATGAAGCACATGGTCTCTAAATCAAAGATTCAGTATTTGAAGCATGGCTGCTCTAGATCATGGGTCTGTATTAACAGGGGTATGTCTAAAGTGTGTTTCACTGTTGAGATGCATGCTGAAGAGTTAAGCTCAGCAGATGCAGCATGCCTGCTCTACATGTGCTTCAGAGGGTTGTCTCAGGAGTTGCAATGCACTTGGTCAAGAGTGCAGACTCAGTAATTGAGGGACATGTTCTCTTGAAGGACAGGTTTTTATTTTTGGTTGCATATCCAGAGATCAAATTCAGAAAATGTGATTCACCTGCTCTGCCGCACAAGCTCAGTAGTGGGAAGACAAGTCCTCCATAGTGCAACCACAAGGGTTGTGGCATATGTGTATTGTGACGCATGATCAATTGAAGCAGGAAATATGAAGTATACACCAGGTCTGCAGTGGTTGCACATCATCCATAGATGTACCTGTTGGTACACTACTCACAGCTTGCACTGTCTAGAGTGCTGGATGACTAGCAGCATAATGGCTGGTGTAAAATACCCCTGGAGTAATTTTTTCACACACTTTTTACAGCAATACCACAAGGAAATGACTTTAATGCTTCAGAATTCAAGGACCTAGTGGTCACACAATTGATCTAGAATGACGGTTCACTCATGGGTAGGATATGTGTTTTACAATGCAGACTCCTGGAAAAGGTCCTCCAGAGTGCAACCTCAGTAGTTGGGACATCTGCTCTAGAGCACAGGAAGAAAAGTGGGGAAAATATGCAACAGAGGGCAAGCCAAGTCATTGGCAGTTTTCAGCTGCAGAGTGTAGCCTCACTAATTTAAGCACATAAGCCATGGAGCAAGATTAGTGGTAGTGGAACTCATGCTCTATAAGGCAGGCTCAGCAGTGATAAAGCAGTGTATCAGGGTGCAAAATCAGTAGCTGAAGCATGAGTGTTTTGGGGCCTGGGCTAACAAGCAGCAAGACAGATGTTTCAGAGTGCAAAATTAGTAATGGCTGCACAAATGCTCTAGACCATATGCTTACCAGCTGTGCCATGCCTGCCTTGTGTAAGGACTCAGAAGTGACAAGTGTGCTGTGGTGCTAGGATTTATACTGCTGGGATGCATGATTCAGTGTGCAGTTGTGTAGTTCAGGCATTTTTACTCTAAAGCACAGTCTCAGTAGTGTCAGAACATTGACTCTTGAAGGCACACACAGTCACGATGGGAGATGGGAAATATGCTTCTGAGTAAACCTCAGTAGTGCAAAACCCATGATGAAATGTGGGCACTCTGTAGTCATGAGATCTGTACTCCCAGCTGCACGTTCAGTTACTGTGGCATGTATGCAACTAGAGCATGTTTTCAGCAGAGCCCGGATGCTTGCACTTGAACTCGTGCTCAGTAGAGATGTACCATGTCCTCCAGTGTTTAAACTCATTATGTCCACAGGAGTGCTGGCTCATTGTGTCCAGAAGTAAACTTCAGAGTCCAATTTCAGTAATTGTTTAGGCTCACCTGAACAGGTTGAGAAATGGCCTGACCTACCTATAAAGCAACATGCTAATTATTGTGGTATTTATGCTTTAGAGTGAAAGTTCAGCTGGTGATGAACTCTTGTTCTGGAAGGCAATTTCATAGTGCAGGAATGCAGAATCCAGAGTCTAATATATCAAAAGTGCATGTGTACTTACAACAGTCCTGTTTTAGGGACGGGCTCAGTAGTGGCAGGCCATATTCTTAAGAACACGGGTTCAAGAGTGATGGGATGTATGGTCTACTGTGCAGTCTCAGTGACAGCAACGCACTTGTTCTAAATCTTGTTAATAATCTGAATAGGGGCAGAAAGGGTGATCCAGATTGGAAATTAAGTAGTTCCAGCGAGCGTCCTCTAGATGGCGGTCTCAGTATTGACAAGTGCCTATTCCAGAGGGTATGCTCACTGTTTGCAGCATGTGTGATTTGAAATCGGAGAAGTGAAGTGAAGTGAAGTGAAGTCGCTCAGCGGTGTCCGATTCTTTGCGACCCCGTGAACTACAGGCTACCAGGCTTCTCCATCCATGGGATTCTCTAGGCAAGAATACTGGAGTAGATTGCCATTTCCTTCTCCAGGGGATCTTACCAATACAGGGATCAAACCCGGGTCTCCCACATTGTAGGCAAATGCTTTAACCTCTGAGCCACATGGGAAGCCCTGTGGCAACCCACTCCAATATTCTTGCCTGGAGAATCCCGTGGACTGAGGAGCCTAGTGGGCTGCTGTCCATAGTTTCGCACGGAGTTGAACAAGACTAAAGCGACTTAGCATGCATACATGCATCGGATAAGGAAGTGGCAACCCACTCCAGTATTCTTACCCAGAGAATCTCAGGGATAGGGGATCCTGGTGGGCTGCTGCCTATGCTGTCACACAGTGTTGGACACGACTGAAGTGACTTAGCAGCAGCAGCAGCAGCAGTAGTGGTTTGAAATCAGGGATCAGTAGTTGCAAAAAGCTTCTTACATTTTCAGTCATTACAGCATGACAGGTCCAGAGTGCAGAGGCACTTGGTTGTGATACTTATGCCCTAGAGTTGTAATGTATGTTCCAGAGTGCAAGCTAATTAGTACACCTGTTCTAATTTAATTATTGGTAAAAGCAAAATTCAAACTCTTGATTTCAATCTCAGTAGTTGCATGAATAATCACAAGTAGTGGATCATACACTCCTGAGTGTCAGATCATGAGTTGCAGCATAATTGCCACAGAGTGGGGCACAACAGTGGTAAGAAGCATACTTCAGAGTGCAAACTAAGTGGCTGCTGGATGCATACTACAGAAGGTGAGCTCAGAAGCTTCGCTGCATGCATGCTTCACACTGTGAGCTCAATAGTGCTTAATGGCGTTATATTGACAGTATGCCTATTTTAGTATGTCATAGTAGTGGCAGAATGCATACCTTTGAATAGAAACTCAGTAGACTGGTCTTAAGATGGCAGTGACATACAAGAAGGAGTTCATCTTTTCTTCAGTAAATAACTCAACAGATTATCAGTATATGGAGTAACTTTCACTAAACAAGTTCTATACACTGGCAGAGGAAATCGGACACCCAGAAAGGCCAATCAATTTGCTCATATGGAGTAGAGGAAGAGATAAACAAGAATAGAGAGACAAAGGATTTAGGGATAGAGATTGATTCTAGAACCAGACATGTAACAATGGACTGGTTCTGAATTGTAACCCTGCTTATTTAAATTAGATGCAGAGTACATCACGTGAACTGCCAGACTGAATGAAGCAGAAGCCTGAATCAAGATTGCTGGGAGAAATAGCAATAACCTTAGATACACAGATGGCAAAACCCATATAGCAGAAGGTGAAGAGGGACTAAGAGGCTCTTGATGAAAGTGAAACAAGAGAGTGAAAAGCTGGTTTAAAACTCAACATTCAGTTTCTGATCTTACATTTAGATCTTTAATCCATTTTGAGTTTATTTTTGTGTACGGTGTTAGAAAGTGATCTAGTTTCATTCTTTTACAAGTGGTTGACCAGTTTTCCCAGCACCACTTGTTAAAGAGATTGTCTTTACTCCATTGTATATTCTTGCTTCCTTTGTCAAAGATAAGGTGTTCATATGTGTGTGGATTTATCTCTGGGCTTTCTATTTTGTTCCATTGATCTATATGTCTGTCTTTGTGCCAGTACCATACTGTCTCGATGACTGTGGCTTTGTAGTAGAGCCTGAAGTCAGGCAAGTTTATTCCTCCAGTTCCATTCTTCTTTCTCAAGATTGCTTTGGCTATTCGAGGCTTTTTGTATTTCCATACAAATCTTGAAATTATTTGTTCTAGTTCTGTGAAAAATGTGGCTGGTAGCTTGACAGGGATTGCATTGAATTTGTAAATTGCTTTGGGTAGTATACTCATTTTCACTATATTGATTCTTCCGATCCATGAACATGGTATATTTCTCCATCTATTAGTGTCCTCTTTGATTTCTTTCATCAGTGTTTTATAGTTTTCTATATATAGGTCTTTAGTTTCTTTAGGTAGATATATTCCTAAGTATTTTATTCTTTTTGTTGCAATGGTGAATGGAATTGTTTCCTTAATTTCTTTTTCTACTTTCTCATTATTCATGTATAGGAATGCAAGGGATTTCTGTGTGTTGATTTTATATCCTGCAACTTTACTATATTCATTGATGAGCTCTAGTAATTTTCTGGTGGAGTCTTTAGGGTTTTCCATGTAGAGGATCATGTAATCTGCAAACAGTGAGAGTTTTACTTCTTCTTTTCCAATTTGGATTCCTTTTATTTCTTTTTCTGTTCTGATTGCTGTGGCCAAAACTTCCAGAACTATGTTGAATAGTAGCAGTGAAAGTGGACACCCTTGTCTTGTTCTTGACTTTAGGGGAAATGCTTTCAATTTTTCACCATTGAGGATAATGTTTGCTGTGGGTTTGTCATATATAGCTTTTATTATGTTGAGGTATGTTCCTTCTATTCCTGCTTTCTGGAGAGTTTTTATCATAAATGGATGTTGAATTTTGTCAAAGGCCTTCTCTGCATCTATTGAGATAATCATATGGTTTTTATTTTTCAATTTGTTAATGTGGTGAATTACATTGATTGATTTGCGGATATTGAAGAATCCTTGCATCCCTGGGATAAAGCCCACTTGGTCATGGTGTATGATCTTTTTGATGTGTTGTTGGATTCTGATTGCAAGAATTTTGTTGAGGATTTTTGCATCTATGTTCATCAGTGATATTGGCCTGTAGTTTTCCTTTTTTGTGACGTCTTTGTCAGATTTTGGTATTAGGGTGATGGTGGCCTCATAGAATGAGTTTGGAACTATAAAACTCCTAGAGGAGAACATAGGCAAACACTCTCAGACATAAATCACAGCAGGATCCTCTATGATCCACCTCCCAGAATTCTGGAAATAAAAGCAAAAATGAACAAATGGGATCTAATTAAAATTAAAAGCTTCTGCACAACAAAGGAAAATATAAGCAAGGTGAAAAGACAGCCTTCTGAATGGGAGAAAATAATAGCAAATGGAGCAACTGACAAACAACTAATCTCAAAAATATGCAAACAACTTCTGCAGCTCAATTCCAGAAAAATAAAGGACCCAATCAAAAAATGGGCCAAAGAACTAAATAGACATTTCTCCAAAGAAGACATACAGATGGCTAACAAACACATGAAAAGATGCTCAACATCACTCATTATTAGAGAAATGCAAATCAAAACCACAATGAGGTACCACTTCACACCAGTCAGAATGGCTGCGATCCAAAAATCTGCAAGCAGTAAATGCTGGAGAGGGTGTGGAGAAAAGGGAACCCTTCTACACTGTTGGTGGGAATGCAAACTAGTACAGCTACTATGGAGAACAGTGTGGAGATTCCTTAAAAAAATGCAAATAGAACTACCTTATGACCCAGCAATGCTACTGCTGGGCATACACACCGAGGAAACCAGAATTGAAAGAGACACATGTACCCCAATGTTTATCGCAGCACTGTTTATAATAGCCAGGACATGGAAACAACCTAGATTTCCATCAGCAGATGAATGGATAAGAAAGCTGTGGTACATATACACAATGGAGTATTACTCAGCCGTTAAAAAGAATTCACTTGAATCAGTTCTGATGAGATGGATGAAACTGGAGCCAATTATACAGAGTGAAGTAAGCCAGAAAGAAAAACACCAATACAGTATACTAACACATATATATGGAATTTAGGAAGATGGCAATGACGACCCTGTATGCAAGACAGGAAAAAAGACACAGATGTGTATAACGGACTTTTGGACTCAGAGGGAGGGGGAGAGGGTGGGATGATTTGGGAGAATGGGTATTCTAACATGTATACTGTCATGTAGGAGTTGAATCGCCAGTCCATGTCTGACGTAGGGTGCAGCATGCTTGGGGCTGGTGCATGAGGATGACCCAGAGAGATGTTGTGGGGAGGGAGGTGGGAGGGGGGTTCATGTTTGGGAACGCATGTAAGAATTAAAGATTTTAAAATTTAAAAAATAAAAAAAAATAAAAATATTTTAAAAAAAAGAAGCTTAAGTATTGAAATAAATAATGATAGTAGTATATTATAAAACAGTGAATTAAAATAGAAAATTATGAACCCATATTGATATATGTACTATACAGAAATAAATTTAATGTTTGGTAAGAAAAAAAAAAAAACTCAACATTCAAAAATAAAGATCATGGCCTCTGGTCCCATGATTTCATGGCAAGTAAATGGGGAAACAATGGAAATGGTGGGAGACTTTATTTTCTTGGTTCCAATAACACTGTAGATAGTGGCTGCTGCATAGAATTAAAAGATACTTGCTTCTTGGAAGAAAAGCAATGACCAACCTAGAGAGCATACTTAAAAACAAAAACATTATTTTGCCAACAAAAGTCTTTCTAGTCCAAGCTACATTTTTTCCCAGTAGTCATGTATGGATGTGAGAGTTGGACTATACAGAAAGCTGAGCCCTGAAAACTTGATGCTTTTGAAGTGTGGTGTTGGAGAAGACTCTTGATAGTCCCTTGGACAGCAAGGGAATAAAATCAGTCAGTAAGGGATTCAGTCCTGAATATTTATTGGAAGAACTGATGCTAAAGCTGAAGCTACAATACTTTGGCTACATGATGCAAAGAACTGACTCTTGCAAATGACCCCAGTGTTGGGAAAGTTTAAAGGCAGGAGGAGAAGCAGATGAGAGAGGATGAGATGGAGTCCATCACCGACTCAATGGAGATGAGTTTGAGCAAGCTATGGAAGTTGATGTTGGACAGTGCCACAGTCTCTAGGGTTACAAATAGTTGGACATAACTGAGCAATTGAACTAAACTTGTGTTGGGATAGAGAGTCGATTCCTAGGCAGATTGATAAGAAGTCTTGGCTCCCCAAAGAGGAGAAAGGTGTCTGAATTCTTGAGGAGGAAATAGTGTTCTGGAATTCTCAAGGAGGATAAAAGGGCAAACATGTTTGTTTGCTCGTTGTTTGTTTTTTTCTATATTACTTAGTCTTAGTCACATATTTTGTTTTTTTTCCTTTAAACCTGGAACTGATGTTTACCCAGCAAACAACTCAGTTTAAACTCTGTAATTGGGATTATATAGCAGCAATGTATCATGCTTGAGGACAGTTTGTCCTTCCTGAAAACCTTCTGACTAATCCTAATATTTTAGAAGGTATATTATGGGAGTGGGTCTGGTAGGATCTTTCTATTGTTAAATTCTAATCCCGTTATCCTAAAATATAATTTATGGGAGTAAGTCTGGCAAAATATTCACAAACTTGAGATATTATTTATTTATTTGAGCCAAAGATCACTTCAAAGTTTATTGTTTTTATTCAAGCTAACCAACAGCAATCTTCACACTATGTCTTTTGGAAAGTAAAACCTAATTTTTTTTTTTATTTTACCGTATTTATTTTAATTGGAGGCTAATTACTTTATAATATTGTATTGGATTTGCCATACAGCAACATGAATCTGTCACGGGTGCATATGTGTTCCCCATCCTGAACCCCCCTCCCACCTCCCTCCCTGTACATCCCTCTGGGTGTCATCCCAGTGCACCAGCCCTAAGCATCCTGTATCCTGCATCAAACCTGGACTGGCGATTCATTTTGTTATATGATATTACACAGGTTTCAATGACATTTTCCCAAATCATCCCACCTTCTCCCTTTCCCACAAAGTCCAAAACACTGTTCTATACATCTGTGTCTCTTTTGATATCTTAATGCATATATATGGAATTTAGAAAGATGCTAATGATAACATTGTATGTAAGAAAACATAATTTTATTTTTTTTAATTTTTATTTTTACTGTATTTTGTTTTACGATACTGCATTGGTTTTGCCATATATTGACATGAATCAGCCAAAATCTGTAACAAAATTCTAGCAATCATAATCCAATAACACATTGAAAAGATCATACACCATGACCAAGTGGGCTTTATCCCAGGGATGCAAGGATTCTTCAATATCTGCAAATCAATCAAAGTAATTCACCACATTAACAAATTGAAAAATAAATGCCATATGATTATCTCAATAGATGCAGAGAAGGCCTTTGACAAAATTCAGCATCCATTTGTGATAAAACCTCTCCAGAAAGCAGGAATAGAAGGAACATACCTCAACATAATAAAAGCTATATATGACAAACCCACAGCAAACATTATCCTCAATGGTGAAAAATTGAAAGCATTTACCCTAAAGTCAGGAAAAAGACAAGGGTGCCCAGTTTCACTGCTACTATTCAACATAATTCTGAAAGTTTTGGCTGCAGCAATCAGAGCAGAAAAAGAAATAAAAGGAATCCAAATTGGAAAAGAAGTAAAAATTTCACTGTTTGCAGATGACATGATCCTCTACATAGAAAACCCTAAAGACTCCACCAGAAAATCACTAGAGCTCATCAATGAATATAGTAAATTTGCATTTACTGTACATTTAGAAATCCCTTGCATTCCTATACACTAATAATGAGAAAGTAGAAAAAGAAATTATGGAAACAATTCCATTCACCATTGCAACAAAAAGAATAAAATACTTAGGAATATATCTACCTAAAGAAACTAAAGACCTATATATAGAAAATTATAAAACACTGAATAGCCAGGACATGGAAATAACCTAGATGTCCATCAGCAGATGAATGGATAAGAAAGCTGTGGTTCATATACACAATGGAGTATTATTCAGACATTTAAAAGACTACATTTGTTTCAGTTCTAATGAGATGGATGAAACTGGAGCCGATTATACAGAGTGAAGTAAGCCAGAAAGAAAAACACCAATATAGTATACTAAAGCATATATATGGGATCTAGAAAGATGGTAGTGATAACCCTGTATGCAATAAAGCCAAAGAGACACAGATGTATAGAATGGACTTTGAGACTCTGTGGGAGAGGAAGAGGGTGGGATGATTTGGGAGAATGGCACTGAAACATGTATACTATCAGGTAAGAAACGAATCACCAGTCTATGTTCAATACAGGATACAGGATGCTTGGGGCTGGTGCATGTGGATGACCCAGAGAGATGATATGGGGTGGGAAGAGGGATGGAGGGTTCGGGATTGGGAACTCATGTACACCTGTGGTGGATTCATGTCAATGTATGGCAAAATCAATACAGTATTGTAAAGTAAAATAAAGTAAAAATAAAAATTAAAAAAATAAAAATAAAAAAAATAAAACTTATGAGTTATATATTTCTGGAGTTTTCCATTTAATATTCTCGGTGAACTACTGAGGGTTAACTGAAACCACAGAGAGTGACACCTGAAATCAGAGGGGATGACCATGTCCTGTGGTTTCCTTTATGTGGAAAAAACGCTAGAAGGGGCCACTTGAAGCCAAAAGTGATCGTAAAATGCCCCATCTCTCCCCGTGTGAGGAAGCACGAGCATCCCTAGAACCTGAGAAAAAGACAAGAGGGCCCAAATCCAGAGATGAGGACAATGATGATGCTGAGGTCATCTTTGTTGGAGTGGAACACGTCAATGAGGATGCTGAAACCCTCTTTGTCAGGGAGATTTCAAGTTCAAATATGTATTTATGTGTTATATTTATAACATTTTGAACAGAGTGACCAGGGACTCATCTTCAAGAAGAAAGAAGGGCCATGTGAGTCCAACTCCCTCCTGCATGTTGCAACCTGCAAATCTGAGGACCCCAGTATCTGAGCCAGTGGCCGTATCACCAGCTTCTCAGTCTGAATGGGGAGGAAGAGACAGTCCTATTATTTTTGACCCTTCATCTAAACCTGATTATAAAATGAGCTCTCTGGAAGCTGTGCTTCACAATTCAGAATTGCTCTCTCCATGGCCTCACTGTCTATCTGGAGCTGTTCTCTCATTAGGAGCCAAGGATGAACGGACTCTTAATTCAAAGCTATGTCCTACTTCAGATGTAAAATTTAACAGTGGGAATTCCAAAAGGCCCAAACTCAGTGGTGGAATCCCAGTGGGACCTGCCTCCACCACTGCCCCTTCAGGTGTCTCTCCTACAAAGAACACGATTATGACCTTGGAAGATCTCCCGACCTCACAGAGCCATGTTTGCAGTGGGGCATCATTTTCACGGACTCACGCCAATGACCAGGCATGCTTCAGTCTTATGGATCCAGACGGAACACGTAGTTTGGAAGGGCTGGAGAAAGTGGACTTTTTGACTCTTGCAAGTCAGAGCAAGACTGTTGATCCCATGAAAAGAAATCTGATCATTTTACTTGATGAATTTTACTATAGACAGCATACAAGAGATGGACAGCCAGAACAGAAGACTCACACAGCCTTTAAATGCCTCAGCTGCTCGAGAGTTCTAAAAAATGTCAAGTTAATGACCCAAGTGAAGAATCATGTGGAGCTTGAGAGGCAGAAGGGTGACAGGTGGAAAACCATACTACCTGCAAGCACTACCACTGCCAGTTTCCCACCTCGTTCCAGCTGCAGTGTCACATTGAAAGTGTCCATGCTTCCTGGAAGCCCTCCATGGTCTGTAATATCTGTGAATTGTCCTTCAGAACAGATCAGGTTCTCTTACAGCACATGAAAGACAGTCACAAACCTGGCGAAATGCCCTATATGTGCCATGTTTGCAATTACAGGTTGTCAGGCTTTGCCAATGTAGAGGCTCATTTTTGAACGTGGCATGGAAAAATGAACAATTTGCTTTGTCTGTGTGGCCTCGAAATTTTCAATCTGGTGACATCCTTCATAAATCTCTGTTGGAGGCAGTGAAATAAGAGGGTCATCCCATGTTCCAAGTGCCAGCTACAGTGTTTGAACCGAAAGGAAAAGACAGAGCTCCAAACCAGAATCATCAGTCATTCAAGAAGCCAGAGCAATTGTGAGGGTTGCCTCCTGAAGCAGAGGTCATGATCCTAACTTCAGTTCAGCTGACAGAGACAGCATCCAACATTGTGAGGAACACTGACTCCCAAGTCCTGCCCAGAAAAATTACAAATAAGATTGACTATGAACACAAAACATTTCAGACGTGTTGCAGCAAGGGATCTAGCTAAAAAATTATGTTCTACCTACCTCCAGAAATTCAAAAAAGCCCTATTGAGGTTCAGCCGGCTGTACATAAAGGCCCTGCCTGGTTTTTGTTGTTCAGTAGCTCAGTCGTGTCTGACTCCCTGTGACCCTATGAACTTCAGTATGCCAGCCTTCCCTGTCCATCACCATCTCCTGAAGCTTTCTCAAACTCATTCCACTGGGTTGCTGATGCCATTCAACCATCTCATCTTCTGTCACACCTTCTGCTTCTGCCTTCAATATTTCCAAGTATCAGGGCTTTTTTTTTTTTTTTTTTTTAAACCAATGAGTTGACTCTTCCCATCAGGAGACCGAAGTATTGGAGCTTCAGCATCAGTTCTTCCACTGAATATTCAGGGCTGATTTCCCTTACAATTGACTAGTTGGATCTCCTTGCAGTGCAAGGGACTTTCAAGAGTCTTCTCCATTCTCCAGCACCACAGTTAGAAAAGATCAATTCTTCAGCAATTAGCATTTTTTATGGTACAGCTCTGACTACTGGGAAAACCATAGTTTTGAGGTTATGGGCATTTGTTAACAAAGAAATGACTCTGTGTTTTAATGCACTGCCTAGGTTTGTCACAACTTTTCTTCCAAGTAGTGAGCATCTTTTAATTTCATGGCCTCAGTAACCATCCACAGTTATTTTGGAGCCCAAGAAAATAAAGTCTGGCTTTACTGTAACTGAGATTGCATTTGCTTCATCTCTCTACCATCAAGTAGCTTTGAAATCTCCATGTGCTTTCCTGGCCACCCTATGCTCCCCAAAGTAACCACTTCTCTGACCTCTAGCACCAGGGATTCATTTTTCTTTGTTTCAAGTTTCAAATAAATAGAATCACACAATAGACTTTCTGTTCCCCCCATCCTGGTTTTCTTTTAAATAAGTGAGAGACATTCTTATTGTATGTAGTTGTGGAACACTCTTTTTCATTGCTGGGTATAATTCCCTTGGATGAATGGGCATAGTCTTATATGTCCATCTTACTGTGCCTGAAATTTGAGGCTCTTATTTTGCCTTTTTGAATAAGCTGCCTATGAACCTGTGTGTGTCTTTCATAGTAATTTCTCTAGGATAGCTATATCTGTTGTCTAGGCATGAGATTTTCTGATAATGCATGTGCTAGTGGTTAAGTTGCTAAGTGGTATTTAACCTTTGCAACCCCATAAACTCTAGCCCACTGGACTCAATTGTCCATAGGATTTCCCAGGCAAGAATGCAATAATGGGTTGACATTTCCTTCTCCAGAGGATTTTCCTGACTCAGGGTTCATACGTGGGTCTCCTGCATTGCAGGCAGATTTGCTACTGACTGAGCCATTCAAATATGCGGGTACAGGCAAATGCTTTTTCAGACTGATTAAAGTAATGTTTCTTTCCTGAAGAACTGACACTTTTGAACTGTGGTGTTGGATAAAACTCTTGAGAGTCCCTTGCACTGCAAGGAGATCCAAGCAGTCCATTCTGAAGGAGATGAGCCCTGGGATTTCTTTGGAAGGAATGATGCTAAAGCTGAAGCTCCAGTAATTTGGCCACCTCATGCAACGAGTTGACTCATTGGAAAAGACTCTGATGCTGTGAGGGATTGGGGGCAGGAGGAGAAGGGGATGATCAAGGATGAGATGGCTGGATGGCATCACTGAATCGATGGACATGAGTGTGAGTGAACTCCAGGAGATGGTGATGGACAGGGAGGCCTGGCGTGCTGCGATTCATGGGGTCGCAAAGAGTCGGACATGACTGAGCGACTGAACTGAACTGAACTGAACTGAACAGTATTGGCATTTCCATTTATATCAAACACTTAGCACTGTCACTCTGTTTCATCATATAACTGAGCAGGACCCTGCAGAGCTTTCCCAAGGAGAGACTAAACCCCCGGCCCACCCTCCAACCCCCCCCCCCCCCGGCAATGTACTCTGTCTCTTATTTGTAGAAAATCTTTAGATCCTAGACCTTCCACGAGTTTCAAAGAACAAATTTAATTAGAAGTGAAAAACTGCAGAAACAAGGAAAAAACATCAAGCAAGACAAATAATAATTTGTTTTGGGGCAGTCGTGTTCACTCCTTGTGACCCATGGACTGCAGCACACCAGGCTTCTTGGTCCTTCACCATCTCCTGGAGCTTGCTCAAACTCAAGTCCATTGAGTCTGTCATGCCATCCAACCATCTCATTCTCTGTCATCGCCTTCTCCTCCTGGCTTCAATCTTTCCCAGCATTAGGGTGTATTCTAATGAGTCTGCTCTTCCCATAAGCTGGCCAAAGTATTGGAGCTTCACTTTCAGCATCACTCCTTCCAGTGAATATTCAGTGTTGATTTCCTGTAGGATTGACTGTCTTGATCTTGCTACAGTACAAGCAATTCTAAAGAGTCTTCTCCAACACCGCAGTTCAAAAGCATCAATTCTTTGGTGCTCAGCCTTCTTTATGTTCCAACTCTCACATCCATACATGACTAGTGGAAGAACCATAGCCTTGACAACGCAGACCTTTGTTGACAAAGTAATATCTCTGCTTTTTAATATGCCATCAAGGTTTGTCACAGCTTTTCTTCCAAGGAGCAAGCATCTTTTAATTTCGTGGCTGCAGTCACCATCTGCAGTGATTTTGGAGCTCAAGAAAATAAAGTCTGTAACTGTTCCAATCGTTTCCTGATATATTTCCTATGAAGTGATGAGACTGTGTGGACCACAACAAACTCTGGAAAATTCGTAAAGAGATGGGAATACCAAACCATCTGACCTGCCCCTTGAGAAATCTGCATGCAGGTCAAGAAGCAACAGTTAGAACTGGACATGGAACAAGAGACTGGTTTCAAATAGTGAAAGGAGTACAGCAAGTTTGTATACTGTTGCCCTGTTTATTTAATTAATATTCAGAGTACATCATGGAAAACACTAGGCTGGATGAAGCACAATATGGAATATAGATCTCTGGGAGAAATAGCGACAACCTCAGATATGCCGAAGATGCCACCCTAATGGCAGAAAATGAAGAACCTCTTGATGATGGCAAATGAGGAGAGTGAAAAGGCTGGGTTAAAACTCAACATTCAAAAAATGAAGATTGAGACATCTGGTCCCATCTCTTCATGGCAAACAAGTGGAGAAAAAATGAAAATAACAGCAGATTTTATTTTCTTGGACTCCAAAATCACTGTGGATGGTGAATGTAGCCACAAAATTAAAAGAAGCTAGCTCCTTGAAAGAAGAGCTCTTGCCTGAAAAACCCCATGGATGGATGGGCTGCAGTCCATGGGGTCACTAGGAGTCAGACACTACTGAGCGACTTCACTTTCAATTTTCACTTTCATGCATTGGAGAAAGAAATGACAACCCACTCCAGTATTCTTGCCTGTAGAATCCCAGGGATGGGGGGCCCTGTTGGTCTGCCATTTCTGGGGTCACACGGAGTCGAACACGACTGAAGCGACTTATCAGCAGCAGCAGCAGCTCCTTGGAAGAAAAGTTATAACAAACATAGACAGCTAAGACATAAAAAAAAAAAAAAAAAAAAAAAGCTAAGGCATCACTCTGCTGACCAAAGTTCTTATCATCAAAGCTACTGAGGTCCAGACAGTAAGGAATTCACTTCCAATATGGGAAACCTAAGTTCGATCATGGGAAGGACATCTCTGTAGCCCAGTGGTAAGACTCGGTGCTCCCAAATTAGGGCATCCAAGTTCATTCTCTGCTAGGGGTATTAGATCCCACATACTGCAACTAAAAATACCACTTGTGACAATTAAAAATCCTGCCTCCCACATGCTACAGTGAAGATTGAAGATCTCCTGTGCTCGCACTAACACCAAGCACAGCCAAGTAAATGAATAAATATTTGAAAGATAGAAGGAAAAAGATACGAGAATTCCCTGATGTTTCAGCGGTTAGGACTTGATACTTTCAGTGCCAATGGCCAGGGTTCAACCCATGGTTGTGGAACTAAGATCCCACAGGTTCCATGGCAGGGCCAAACAAAAACCCAGAAAGATAATTAAGGAGGAAGGAACTCCCAAGGTTTGAAAACGAAGCAATATAACTGCAAATGGACTGAAGATAGAGTAAGGATTGCCAGGAACCCAAAGTGCAAAAGTGGCACCTTTGTAATTCACAAGCCTCTTTAATATTGTGGTTTAGGCTCCTGCTACTCCTGCCTCTGAACCTAAATAACTTATTGCTCCTAAGAGAAATTGTTATGGGAAAAAGAAAATATCTGAACTGAATGATATTGAAAATAGAAAATTTTTGAGACAGAGTTAAAGCAGTTTCATGTGTTAATGTGTATTACATTTGAAAAGAAGAACGGTTGGCAAAACAATGATCTAAGTCAATGCTATTCACAGAAGTTTCTGCAGCAATAGAAAATTTTGAATATTTTTACATGTATTCCCTAATAAAGATGATCAGCTTTTCACGTAGATAAGTGTATAAGTTTCTCTTCAGCGAGGTGATATCCTTTATCTGTATTTTCAGATGGAGTGTTCATGTGGTAGGACTCTATTATTTTTTTTTTCCCTTGCTCTGAGGACTAAAAGATCTTAGATCTTCAACCAGGGATCGAATCTCTGCCCCTTGAAGTGGAAGCACAAAGCCCTAACAACCAGATCACTAGGGAATTCTCAATGAAAATGTTTTCAATGTCCTTGTGTAATATGTCACTTTGGAGATTTTAAATATAGCTAGTGTGACTGAGGTATTATACCTTTGTGTGTTCAGCCGCTTCAGTCTTGTCCAGCTCTTTGCAACCCCATCAGTGTAGCGTGCCAGGCTCCTCTGTCCATGGGATTCTCCAGGCAATAATATTGGAGTAGGTTGTCATTTCCCTTTCCAGGGTATCTTGCTGACTCAGGGGTTGAACCCTCATCTTTTATGTCTCCTGCATTGGCAGGCAGGTTCTTTACCACTACAACCACCTGGGAAACCTCTTTAATCTTTAATTTAATTAATTTAAAATTAAAAGATATGGCTAGAAGAAACAGGTCTTCCTTATAAATGAGTTTCAATTAATTTGTATACTCAGTAACTTGTGTATCTCTTAGATCTTTTCCTCAAGATGAGAGTCCATGACCCTCCCTAAATGTAGGTTGGGTTTAGTGACTTGTTCCCAAAGAAAATATGTCAGAGGTGAGGAGGTAATTTATAGCAGAGGAACTAGTGGTAAGTCATATTGATAGCATGAATCCTTGATGGGAAGTGATGAGAAAGATATTCTGCCTTGGAGGTATAGTTCTAAAAATATATAAACACCAGTGCAACCAGGAGAAATATATAAAACCCATATTGATATTCATTCTGCAAAATACCTGTCCCTGAAGGACTCCTGAAAATTGTCAAAAGTCATGAAAAGGAAGGAAAGTTTAACAAATTGCTACAGACCAGAGTAAGCTAAGGGAGGTATCTGTAGCTTTTTGCTATATATCCTCATGCAATTCACTATCCTATATAGGAATATGAAACTGGAAAAGAATATTTGTGGAAAAACTGATAAAATTTGAGTAAAACCTGGAACTTAGTTAAAGCTGAAAGATGCTGAAATAATTGTGAGGCTTAAAGGAGGTAATTTCACATATATACATTTTAGACATTGCAAGTATTTTCTCTACATCACACCCACTTCATTTTGACTTCATTGGAATGGAAATCTAAAATATGGTATACTTAATGGAAATCTTCAAATACAAAGGATCAATAATATTTAGACTGTATAATCTGAGCATAAGGCAATAATTAGGTATTGGCAAAGAAACATCTTTTAAAATGTCATGCATTTGGAAAATATCAATAACTATATTAATACATATATATTTCCATGGAATTTTCAGACAAGACTACCGGAGCAGATTGCCATTATTTTCTCCATGAGATCTTACTGACTCAGGATCGAACCCGGGCCTCTTATGTCTTCTGCATTGGCTGGAAAGTTCTTTGCCAATTGAGCAACCAGGGAAGCCCATAAAATATATAATCTTTGTCTTAAGAAAACCTATTAGGACATAATTGGAAGTGAATGATAATGAACATACTGTTCAGCAAAAACTATGGAACACAGTTAAATTTGTACAGAGAAGCGATGGAAACGGTGACAGATCTTGTTTTCTTCGGTACAAAATGATTGTGGATGGTGACTGCAGCCATGAACTTAACATATTTGCCCCTTGGAAGAAAAGCTTTGACAAACCGAGACAGCATATTAAAAAGCAGAGACCTTATTTGCTGACAAAGTCCATCCATTCACAGCAATGATTTTTCCAGCAGTCATATATGGATGTGAAAACTGAATCAGAAAGAACGCTGAGTGCTGAAGAATTGATGTTTTTGAACTGTGGTGTTAGAGAATACTCTTGAGAGTCCCTTGGACAAGAAGATCCAACCAGTCAATCCTAAGGGGAATCAACTCTGAACATTCACTGGAAGGACTGATGCTGAAGCTGAAGGTCCAATAGTTTGGCCACCTGATGTAAAAAGCCAACTCATTGGAAAAGACAGTGATACTGGGAAACAGCTAGGGCAGGAGAAGTGGGTAGCAAAGGATGAGATGTTTGGATAGTATCATCACCTCAATGGACATGAGTTTGAGCAAACTCCAGGAGACAGTGAAGGAGAGGGAAGCCTGGTGTGCTGCATGCAGTCCATGGGGTTGCAAAGAGTCAAACATGACTGAGGGACTGAACAACAACAACAAATTAAGGTAAATTTGTAGCATTAGATATAAGAGAAATGAGACTCACAAATAATTATCTCAAAAAGTTGTGAAGATGAGCAACAGAACAAACTTATAGTGATAAGAAGGAAATAAATTAATAAAGACTGGAAAATGAACATAGTAGAGAAGAATATTGAAACAAAACCAAAACTTTATTCTCCCATATGACTACTAGGAGACGTCCAGAAGAACAGGGCATTAAAAAAAAAAAAAACACACAACCTCTGTAAAGGGCAAAAAAAGAAATACTATGGGCTTTCCGAGTATGATGTTTGGTGATTAATCAAGTTTTCAGCCATAGACTGAAAGGAACTGATTATTGTTCCAACTTTAAGGATTCCAAAAATTGAATTTCACAGAATTTTCACTTCAGAATATAATATTCTTTTCGATTTTCCTTAGTCTTTAAAAGGCATACAGCTCTAAAATTAGAAGAAGGAGAAGGAGAAGAAGGAGAAGAAGGAGAAGAAGGAGAAGAAGAAGGAGGAGGGGAAGGAGGAGGAGGAGGAGAAGGAGAAGAAGAAGAAGAAGAGGAAGAAGAGGAAGGAGAAGAGGAAGAAGAAGAGGAAGGAGAAGGAGAAGGAGAAAGAAGAAGAAGAAGAAGAGTTCATTCTCAGCTCTCTATATGTTGTGTATAAACAGGGAAAGGCTGCCCTGCATTGATCTAAATCGAATTCCAAGAGGCGGGGTTTCAAGATCCCCCGTATGGTCAAATTCCTTAAGCAAGGGACAGGTCACCCCTGAGGGCTATGAATGCTGGACACCATCACTGGTCTCCCCTGGTAGACATGGAGGCCATTCTCAGCCCTATGCTCTGGCGACTGTGCAGTCTGTTTTTTTCCTTTTTTCCCCTTTGGTGAGCTGCGCAATCTTGACAGACCAAAGACCCTTGAGATTCAGGTTCAGCCTCACCATGCCCCCAGCGGGTGACTCCAGAGGTGCCAATACACACGCATGCATCCAACTTGGCCTCGCAGCCAAATAGATTCCAGGCGCCGACACCTGGCAGCCAATTATCGTTGGCAGTGGGCACGCCTGTAGGGGCAGCTGTGGTGGCACCATAGTCCCCTCAGGCTCACCTCCTCAGGCTTAACCTGGGGACCCACTAAGGGCAGGTGAGCTGCTGACAGTTCTGGTACTGCCACCAATGGGGACCGGTAAGGACTGATGCATGGTGTGGCCAAAGAGGTGCCTGAGGGCCAAGGGGAGGGTTTCTTGGGTCCCCACTAGTGTGGGGCCTTGCTCGATGGGGCAGCATGTGAGGGCCCACAGGCCCTCAGGAGAGAGTGTGCAGCCAGGCCCACAGGCCCCAGGCCCCTTTCACCCACTCCCCTCTATAGTCTGGGTGGGCACTGCTCTCCAGCAGCCTTCCTGCCCCTGGGGTGGGACAAGCCAGCTTGGGGAAAGGACCTGTCAGGCCCCTGGCCCTGGCCCTTGGCCCCCACCCAGGTCTCCTGTGGTCTCGAGAGCTGAGTTAGGAATTACTGACAAATGGAGGCACAGCCCTAAACAGCTCCCTTTTTTCCATAGGCACAACCCAGAATGAAGGAGTTAGGCTTTGTGATTCTTTCTTGTTTTCTCCTTTCCTCCGCTGAATTGACTGAAGAGAATATTAAGGGGCTTATTGTTTTTGAGAGGAGCATGAGAAGGCATAAAGCCTTCTGCAGCTGTGATAAAAGAATAATTCATAAAGTTAATCACTGACATTTGTTCAAGGACTTTTACAAAAAAAGTGTTCCAGGGTGAGCACAGAGACCACAGCTTGAGACCATGGGAGGGATTCCTATCTGAAGCCTATTTGCGAGAAAAGTGTTTATGGCAAAGGAGTTTGCTGAATTTAGAGCTTAGGAATAATTGAAATAGTTAGAATCTAAAGATTTAAGGGATGCTGTAATGTTAGCATATTCTACAATAGCTTATAGAGATTAGGGACTTTAGAGATATTTATAGCTCAAAGCCCTTTCTGAGAAATAGTGAGCTTAGGATACTAGGGGCAAACAGGACTTAGAAAGATAAGATTAAACTGAGGAATGTGGTGTGCAGCCCAGACATTAGCATGAGTTACTGTGTATTGACAAGGACACATGAGAGAAATTAGATGAGAGAATTTAGATAAGAGAATCACTGAGGAACAAACTCTTTTTGAGGGGCAACAGTGATTTTGGGAGAAAAATAAATCTGGGTCAATGGAAACTAAAGTTATTAAACCTCTGACCTACTGCTTTTGTAAAAGTATAAAAGAGAATCATAACCTTAAAATAAACAGGCAGTCCAAGAAAACTGAGAGGCTGCCTTTCTCACCAACACCACTCACCCCTTCAGGTTGAAACCCTGGCTGCTGGAGCTGGACTCCTGCACTGTGGAACCTAATTTATTTAAACATACACACAAATCTTCATGGTGGGTTTGTGACTTGGACCCAAACTGGTTCTGCACCCAGGCACAGTCGGACAGGCGCAGGAAAAAAAAAAAATGATTTAGTGGCCTCTTCACTGCCGCAGCACTTTGGTTGTTTTCCTGCTTCCTCTGCCTCTCCTCAGACTCCAGGGCTGCCCCTGTCCCTGGGGTCCCTGAGATTCACACATTTGGTTCAGGAAGTTGGCAGATGAGATATTTGTTTGTCTGTTTGTTACTGAGAGAAAGGAGGTGGGAGGAAGAAGCTCAGGGAAGAGGAGCTCAATCACTTGCTCTGGTTGAGTGTCAGATGCCTGGTCAGCATCCAAAGGGTAGGGCCTGGTAAGGCCTGGGGGATAAAACGTTCCTTGAACAGGTGACTCACCCTGAACTTTTCCTCTGCCTGCCCCCAAGATGTGACCTTTTCCGGCCTGGGATGTCTCAAGTGCTCAGGTTTTCAGTGTGCCCCTGAGGTAAGGTGGCAGACATCTTTACAATAAGGAACAAAGTTGTGTCTTTCTTGCCTTCCATTTTTCTCCTTTCATTCATGGGATGACACGTTGCTTTTGAGAAAATTCTGATTGGGGATTAGCTGACCCTTATTATGGGTGGTGACTTCAGGGCAATCATGGTTTCAGGTTTGCAGCTGTCTGAGTTGCAACCTTAAAAACAGGCAGGGAGGCTGGTGGCTTGCTTTCTCTTGCCTTCTTAAAAGAGAAAAAGTAAGAGCACCATCGGTTCTAAGCTATATAGGGCTGACTCCTACCACTTGATGAGGCTAAAATGGGGCAATGTACATATACTAAGGTTTTAGCTACAAAAGCAAAACAATGAAGGTGTGGGAGTTCCCTGGCGGCCTGATGAATTGGATTCTGGGCTTTCACTGCAGTAGTCTGGATTCAGTCTCTGGTCAGGGAATTGGGACCTCATAAGCCAAGCAGCATGGCCAAATGAATAAATAAATAAAGTGGTTCATTCAGAGAAAATGTGTTGTGATTTAACATCTTTACATGGGATTACTTGCTCATTTCTGTACCCGTAAGGGCTTTATTTCATTAAGCAGTTGAACTCCACTGGGTGGGGGTGGGGGACCATCTGAGTTTATTTCATGCAAGTAAACAAGATCATAAGTAGCTCTATGTCCAGACACTTGTGCCTACAGCTGTGTTGTACAGTTATCTATTGCTGGTACAGCTTTGAACTTCACAGCATGTTTTGTTTTGGTCACAACATGTGGCTTCATAGGATATTAGTTCCCCAATGAGGGTTCAGGATCCTGAACACAGGATCCTGGCACTGAGAGGGCTGAGTCCTAACCAAACCACTGGACTGCCAGTAAACTCCTGTTTTTAGGTGCTTTGATTTTTTTTTTTAATGTTGCCATATCTGTAGAACTCCTCTGAATGTAAGTATGATGTGAATGATATTATAACTTGAAATGTTTGTGTTGCACATATTATCTCAAAATTGAATAGTTTGAAATAACTTACACTTGTTATCTCTTGGTCTAGAATCCTGTTGGGTAGTTTATCCTCAGGGTCTCTCCTGAGGTTGTAGTCAAGCTTTTATCTGCTTTGGCAACCTCCGAAGACTTGGCTTGTTGAATCTAAGCTCTCTCACTTGGCTGTACTCATGAAGCCTCAGTTCCTCCTTCTGTGGTTCTCTCCAAGTGGATGCTCTTGTGGAGGCTGCTGTTTTTTCCCAGAATGAGTGATTCAGGAAAGCACTTGCACCCATGATAAAGTGCAGAGTCTTTTTTCAGATGTTACACATCTTCACTTCTATATTTGCTTAGTCTCACAGGTCAACCCTGTGATAGACTGAGAGAAAACTACACAGGGCTGCTGATTCATTTAAAGCCTGGCTACCATACCCATTAATCTACCATGCCAGGCTTTCTTCATATGATCTCAGTTCTGATACAGTGAGTGAATTATTTGGCTTGTGTACATTTCTTGTGTGCTGCTGCTGCTGCTGCTGCTGCTGCTAAGTCGCTTCAGTCTTGTCCAACTCCATAGAATCCCATAGACAGTAGCCCACCAGGCCCCCCCATTCCTGGGATTCTCCAGGCAAGAACACTGGAGTGGGATACCATTTCTTTCTCCAATGAATGAGAGTGAAAAGTGAAACTGAAGTCACTCAGTCGTGTCCAATTCTTTGAAACTCCATGGACTGTGGCCTACCAGGCTCTTCTGTCCATGGGATTTTCCAGGCTAGAGTACTGGTGTGCGTTGTCATTGCCTTCTCCTTCATGTGTACTAGATCTATTCAATTGTTTATTCAGTGATATTCTAGCAACTGTCTTCTTTGTCCGGAACTAAGTTTTCTGTTTCTCTGGACGGTTCCCATCAGCAAACAGGCTGACTATAACGTCACCTCTTGTTAAAAATCCATCTTTTGGTGACACATCCTGCTTCTGTTTCTTTTGTTTCATATTTGCTTATTATAGACTTCTGCAGAGCTTGTAGAATTTGTTATCTCCAGTTCTCTCATTTTCCTTTAAATCTACTCTTGCCAGTGTCACCAATGAATTTCAAATGTTTAACTCAGTGGTCATTTTTAATTGTTATTTTATTTAATTTATTGTCAGCCTTTATCAGAGTAGTTCATTTCCTCCCTGGGGGTGGAAAAAATGTTTCATTTGGGTTACAGAATGCTTCTCTTTCCTGCTTCTCTTCTACCTACTGTTCTTCCACATACAATGTGTGACCTTTGTGTCTGGCTTTATTCAGATGTCATATTTTCTTTTAAAATATTTATTTATTTGGCTATGTGGCATGTTGTATCTTAGTTCCCAGCCCAGGAATGGAAAGTGTGGAGAGTCTTAAACACTGGATCTCCAGGGAAGTCCCATAGTTAGTGTATTTTCAAGATTCATCCATTTCATGGCTGTATAGCAGTGCATTTTTTTTTTTTAGTGGCTGAATATGGTATATGGCTTCCATGTAGTCCATTGTGAGCAAATACCACAGTTTATTTATCCATTCATCAATTAATGAATAATATTTGGATGGTGTATTCTTTGTGGCTACTGTACGTAATGTTACTGTAAACAGGTTTTGCATGGACTTAACATTTTCAGTTTTTATGGATATATACAAAAGAGTGAAATTGCTGGATCATATGGCTACTCTATATTTAATTTTTGAGGTACTGACCTGTACCATTTTAAAGTAATTATATCAACAATATATGATGATTCCTTTTCTCCCCATCCTCTGCAGCACTTGCTATAATTCTCCTTTTTTATTATATCCAACTTAATGTGTGTGGAGTAGTATCTCACTGAGACTGATTTACATTTTGCTAGGGGCTTTGCTGGTGGCTCAGCAGGTAAAGCGTCTGCCCATAATGCAGGAGACCTGGGTTCAATTCCTGGTTTGGGAAAATTCCCTGGAGAAGGAAATGGCAATCCACTCCAGCTCTCTTGCCTGGAAAATCCCATGGATGGAGGAGCTTGATAGGCTACAGTCCATGCAGTCACAAAGAGTTGGATACAACTGAGCGACTTCACTTTCTTTCACTTTCAATCATGTCAAGCAGTATTTTCCAGTGGTTGTTGGCCATTTGTATATTATCTTTGGTGAAATTTCTATTCAAATTTTAGTTTTCCTAATTGTTAAATGCTTTTTTTTTTAATTTTTGTAAAAAAATCTACCTTAAGTTTTTACCATTTTAACCATTTTTGCATGCTAAGTATTTCACACACTTTCATCAGCCTTCTTGGAGAAAGAAATGGCAACCCACTCCAGTATTCTTGCCTGGAGAACCCCATGGAAAAAGGAGCCTGGTGGGCTTCAGTCCATGAGGATGCAAAAATTCGGACACGACTGAGTGACAAACACACACACACACAGTCATAGTGTTATTTTGTTTTTATTGTCATTGTTTTAGCTGTGCTCTGCAGCTTGAATGACAGTTCCCTGGTTGAGGATTATACCCAGGGCCCTGATAGGAAATCATGGAGTCCTAACCCCTGAACTACCAGGGGATTCCTTATTACATTGTTATGAAACAGCTATCTACACCTTTTCATCTTGCAAAATTGAAAGTCTATACCCATCACCTGTCCCATTACATAACAACTCCTCTTTTCTTCCCTGTTTCCCTAGACCCTGGACTCCATTGTTCCTTGTTTCCTTTCTATTGATTGACTATATTAGATATTTCATATAAGTCCTTTCTATTGATTGACTATATTAGATATTTAATATAAGCGGAAACATACGGCTTTTGTCTTTTTTATGATTGGCTTATTTCATTTGCTTGATGTCTTAAAGGAACATGCATGTTGTAGCATGTGATAGAATTTCCTTTATGTGGTTAAATAATGTTTCATTGTATGTATATATCACATTTGATGGACATTTAGATGCTTCCACCTCTTAGTTGTTGTGACTAGTGCTGCTGTGAGCATGGCTGTGCAAATATCTCAAGACCCCATGTTAACTTCTTTTGAATTTATATCCAGAAGTGGAATTGCTGAATCATGTGGTAATTCTACTTTTAATTTTTCGAGGAGCCTTTGTACTGTTTTCTGTAGCAGTTGCCCCATTTTAAAATCTATCCATAACACACAAGGATCCAGTTTCTGTACGTGCTTGCCAACAGTTGCCCTTTCCTTTCCTTCCCTTTACCTTTCCTTTCCTTCATATGTACACACACACATACACACACTTTTTTCATATCCTTTTCCATTATTGTTTATCACAAATTATGAATATAGTTCCTTGGGCTATACAGTACGATCTTGTTTATCTATTCTATACATTAATATTATAGTTTGTGTCTGCTGATCACCAGCTCCCAATCTATGCCTGTCCCACACTTTCCCTCTTGGTAATCACATAGTCTGCTCTCTATATCTATGAGTCTGTTTCTGTTTCATAGATAACTTTATGTGTTATATTTTAGATTCAGCATGTAAGTGATATCATATGATATTTGTCTTTCTCTTTCTGACTTCCTAAGTATTCTTTTTAACGCTAGTGTGGATCTAAGTGTTTACTTAATTTCATTTTAAGAATATTTGTTTCTACTATATAGAACTGTGATTGATTGATTTTTAAAATATTTATCTTGTATTCTGCAAGCTTTTTATTAATTCTAATACTTGTGATTTTCTTCAGAATATTCTATATACAAAAGTATATATTTTGTACATAGTAATATACTCTGTTTCCTTTCCATTCTGAAGGCTGTTTTTTTGTTTGTTTCTTTTTGTTTTGTTTTGTTTTCAACAACAACAATTCCTTTTTTCTTCCCTGATTGCTCTGGTTATAGAACCGCCAGTATAATATTGAGCCAAAGTGTGGAATAGACTTCCTTGTGTTGTTCCCAATCTTAGAGGGAAAACTTTCAGGGTTTCATTATTAAGTATGATGTTAGCTGTGGGTCTTTTACAGGTATCCTTTGATTGAAGAAGTTTTCTTCTGTTCTTAGTTATTGTTTTTTTGTTTGTTTGTTTGTTTGTTTTATTTTTAACCACTATTATGGAAAGGTGCTAGATTCAGGAAAATGCTTTTTCTGCAGGCAGATGTGTTTTTTGTCCTTTATTGTATTAAAATAGCATAATGTTGATTGATTTCCATATAATGAACCAAGTTTGCATATCTCCATAAATCCCAAGTGATCATGGTATATAATCTTTTTCAAATGTTGTTAGATTTTGTTTGTCAGTGTTTTGTTGAGGACGCTTTCACCTGCATTCAAAGGGATATCGGTTGTGTGTGTGTGTGATGTTTCTGTCTGATATTTTGTTAGAGAAATACTGGTATCACTTTGCCTGCTATTTGGGGAAGAGACCTGTGGAGTGAAGGATGAAGCATTGTTGAATTTAAGTTTAGCCAGGATTAGAGGGAGAAATTTAGGATATATCAGTGTGGAATTGGGGTGAGATTATCAAGAGAGTTCATTCTCAATTTGCTAGACCTGTGTTAAGTGCTTGACATTGAATTATGCTCTCTGTTAACTATGTATAGATACTTTATACTTTGAATTTACTACCTATTTTCTGTATTAACATTTATGAAATAGTATTTGTGAATCAATTGTAATGTGCATTTATGACAGGTTTTCTTCCAATTTTACTACAAAACAAGATGCCATTTAATAACTGATGCTTTTTAAAAAGATGTTAATCTTAAGTCTAAGAAATAAGCATGTTCGTGTTTAAGTTACAGAAACACGTTTAAAGGTTATAAATTTGCCCAAAAAATGCAGCTGGGGTGTGGTTAACTCAGAATTACAACTTAATCTTCTTCCACTCCAAAGTCCATGTTTCTAAACACACAATAGTGCTTTTGTAAAAATACTCGTCCTTTACATGTGATTTCACCTAGTGATCAGTATTTTTTTTTCTTTATTTTATACATAGAAAAGATTAAAGTCAACATGGGACAAAGCTATGATTCTAGAGTCATGTAGACTTGTAGTCATAGGTGTTTCAACTGCCATTTAGTCTCTTTGATGCTCAGTGTCTTTATCTGTAAGATAAGGGTGTTTATAACTACCCTAGAGTTTTGGAGATAATCAAAAAGCACATTTTTCTGTACTTAACTAATACATAGTATGTTTATACTTAGGTGACAGTTTGCATAAATGAAGCACTGGGACTTGTGGCTAAATCCTCCAAGAATAAAAACGCATTTAAAATATGGAACCACCATGTATGTTATGTGAAGAAGGACAAGAGGCAGAATCACAGAAAAGTGAGGGGGAAACCAAACAAGTAGATGATGAAGATGCTGAACTGATCTTGGTTGGAGTGGAACATGTAAATGAAGATGCTGTGGTGATCTTTGTTGGGATGACCTCAACTTCAAAACCAGTCGTTTCAAACATACTGAACAGTGTTACTCCAGGTTCTTGTTCAAGGAGAAAAAGGCATGTTCACTTCAGGAAAAATAATGCTCACAAATTTCATCTGTTAGTTATGTGACTCCTACATCAGAAGCAAAGAATATCTTGCCATTTTCTGACTCTGAATCAATATCAACAGATAGTCCTATTATTATTGAGCCTTTGTCTAAAGCTGATTATAAAAGTATTTCACCACAAATAGTATCTAATAGCTTTTCAGAGTTATGGTCTCCTTTGATTACCTTCACAAGTTCATTGCAGCATCCAGTAGAAACAGCCGTTTCTGTAGGAGATATGAATAAAAGTGCTCATGTATCAAAGTGACTTTCCACTTCTGAAACAAATAGCAGAAATCCCAAAAGGCCTAAACTCAGAGATGGCATTATAGGGGAACATTCTTTAGCTTTGTCCCCTTCAGGTATTTTTCATACAGTGACTACTCAGCAAAGTACAGCAGACAATATTCATACCTCACAAAGCCATGTTCAGAATGGAGAACCTTGTCCAACACCTTTTCCAAAGGACAATGTTCATTGCAAGCTTGTAAGACCTTTAGGGGAAGATGGACTGACAAAAACTGATTTTCCAAGTTTAGCAAGTCAAAACAAAATTGTTGATCCCACAGAAGGAAGTCTGATTGTTTTACTTCATGACTTCTACTACGGAGAGCATATAGGAATTGGGCAGCCAGAACCAAAGATGCACACTGCCTTTAAATGCCTCAGCTGCTTGAAAGTTCTAAAAGAATGTCAAGTTTATGAATCACATGAAGCATTATTTGGAACTTGAGAGGCAGAGAGGTGACACCTGGAAAAACCACACCACCTGCCAGCACTGCCTCCGCCAGTTTCCTACGCCCTTCCAGCTGCAGTGTCACATTGAAAGTGTCCACACTCCCCAGGAGCCTGCCGCTGTTTGTGAAATCTGTGAATTGTCCTTTGAGACAGATCAGGTTCTTTTACAGCACATGAAAGACAATCATAAGCCTGGTGAAATGCCCTATGTGTGCCAGGTTTGCAGTTACAGATCACCATTTTTTGCAGATGAGGATGCACATTTCAGAGCATACCATGGTAACACTAAGGATTTACTTTGCCCGTTTTGTCTCAAAATTTTTTAAACTGCAACACCATAGAGGCGTCATTATAGAGGGCACTGGGAAAAGAGTTTTCACCAGTGTTCCAAATGTTGGCTACAGTTTTTAACTTTCAAAGAGAAAAGGGAGCACAAGACCCAGTGTCATCAAATGTTTAAGAAGCCTAAGCAGCTAGAAGGATTACCTCCTGAAACAAAAGTTGTTATTCAGGTATCACTGGATCCCCTTCAACCAGGATTGGTGGAAGTGGCATCCATTACTGTGTACACAACTGATTCTGAACCATCACCCCCAAATCTAATAGTAGGAGGTTAAAAATAAAGTTAATTCTGCTTTCAGTAAGTCTGAAGCAAGTATTTCAGTCAAAGTTAAAATCCCCATTAAAAACAAAAATTCAAATTATAGCATTATTCAATAATATCAAATATAGGGAAACCAATGGGTAACTTATGTGTTTTTGTTTTTAATACATGAAGTACAGTTTTGTTTGATCTGAATACTGAGATGCTATCTAAAAATCTATTACCCGTTTTTCATATAATTGTCTTAACATGTAAAATATTTATGTGTGTTTGTGTGTGTGTGTGAGAGAGAGAGAGAGAATGAGATGGGTGGAGAAAGGTAAAGTAACAACCTATTATGGTATTTCATGCTATTTGTAAGTTTGAAAGCTCTGCTATACATATATCCTGTACAGTGTTTTAGCAACGTTATTTTCAACTGTTTCACACCATGAATATCTCAGTATCAACTACATCGCCAGACTAGAATGGTTTTGTTATGGTATGGTCCCATGTGCAGCTGAACTCTCCGAAGTACCTCTGTTGTGCTGATCTAAGATAACCTGGCTCCAAAAGGCGGCTGTGGATAAGTTGATGGAGAAGCTACGATGTGAGTTTGGACCAGACATGGGATTTAGTCAGTGGAGAGTCGTGGTTTCTTGTCCCAGTTGAGGAAGAGGCATACATTCACTCCAGACATGGAGCCAAGGCAGAAGGAACACTGTCTCAGAGTGTCTTTACCTAGCCCAGGGACATCTCAAGGAAGCCAACCATTAAAATGCCTGTGTTTGGTGAAATGCCCCTTCAAGCATCAAGCAGTCCCTGTGTATCATTGACTGCAGATGGAGAAGCAGAGATAGTTAATAGACTGAGACCTGGTGCCTGTGGACCTCTTGTTGAGTGACCAAAATGGGAATTTGATTCGTTCCATCCCCTTTCCCATTTGGCTGGCCTTTAGTCACAGTGAAATACCCATATCTGTCTCAGACACAGTAATAAAATAAGTTAAATTCCCAAGGAAAAAAGTCTTGACATCCAGTTTGATTTGTACTGGGCCCATAGTTTTAACTGAATAATGCTCAAATACAGGGAGACTGTTCAGTTTATGAACTGGGCTAAATTTAGTTCTCTTACACTTAAGCTACAATGGAGTTGTCTGAGAATAGTAAATGTAGTGGATAAAAATGTTCTAGGGTGGCTAAACACTTTATAGAACTTTTCTTTCTTTTTCCAGTTACCTGTGCCTTACCCTAGTTGAACATGTGAATATTTCTGTTTTGTATTTTATCTTGCCTTGGACACAAATATATTTCTGTTAACAGCTAAACCTTTTTTCTTGAGGTCTCCAAAGGATTTTTCACAGACCTGCAGCGAACCCTCTAAGTACTGGTTCCTGAACATCAGCACACTTGGCTGTCTCTGTGGGTTCCTGGAGTTGAGTCTCCTCCTGGAGCTGAATGTCATTCCTTCTCCACTTCTGGCACAGATAGCTAGCAATCTCTGTGCACCATTCAAGGAAGCTGGGATGCTGGCTGTAGACCTATGCCAGGAGAAATCTCTCCATTTCCTCTTCCTTTCTCCTCCTCTTTTTCTCTCCCCAATCTTTCCCCTGCTCCTCAATTTATTTAAATCCTCTAAGCTTTCACAAAATGCTGGAAAGTGACAATCAACAAGGGGTTAGCATCTCTCTTAGAACTGAAGAGGAAGGGCTACAGATGACTAAGCTGTAGTGAGTCTACTGTCTCCATTTTAGGTAGTTTCCTGAGTGTAAATTCAAATACAAATAAATTGTATTTATTTATTTAATGCTTGATTGATTGATTTGCACTTTGAATGTTTTACTAGGCCTTTCCAGTTGGTTTGCTTGGGCCAAAGCACTTACTAAGTGTCAGCTTAAACCACTTTTAGGTGTATAAAGTGTGTGTGTGTGTGTGTGTGTGTGTGTCTGTGTGTGTTCTGGTCTCAGGTGAAAACTCTGTGTAGAAATAAGTGTACAGACTACTGCATTCCTATCTCCTTTATTCTATTTCCAAAGTAAAAAATATGAAATGTTTTAGTTATGTGTTTTTATTGTTGTTTAGTATTATCAACGCTGTTACTTTTGTTTGTTCTGTTTGATCTGATACTGAGGGTGGTCAGATCAAGGGTGGGGTATGTTTTCTAAACTGAAGTAGCAGGTTCCGGCTTAGATTGGACTAAATGGACAGGTGCCCCTGGATAAAGACATTGCCCAAAGTTGGCAGTGCATTAATGAATTACTGCTGCATAACAAATTACCCCAAACTAACAACTTAAAACAATATTATCTCACACTGCTGCTGAAAGTTGGGAATCCAGGAGTAATTCAGCTGAGTGTTCTGGCTCAGTGTTTCATAAGACTGCCATCATCTGAAACCTTGATATGGGCTGGTGGATTTCCTTCCAAGATGGTTTACTCACATAGCTGTTGAAACCATTTTCCTTGCTGGCTGTGGGAGAAAGTCTCAGTTCTTTCATGAGGGCCTCTCTACTGGGCTACCTGAGTGTTCTCAAGAGACTACTAACCTGGCTTCTACAGTGAGTGATTCAAGAGGATGAGCAAGAAGGCTGCAGTGCCTTTTATGACCTACTCTCAGATGCTTCATTTTCATTTCTACAATATTATAACATTAGAAGTGAGCCACTAAGTCCAGCACATATGTGAAGGGAAGTATAAAGTCCACCCTTGAAGGAAAGGATTTGTGGACATAATTTAAAACCACATAGTACACATATGGCCACAAATTGTTTACATAATTGTATGCCCAGAATGCATGTTTCCTGCCAATGCCTTCAAATAATTTATCCATTAAAGCATTAACTTGAAGTTCAGGACCTTGTTATCTATATCAGGTCCAGATATGGATCAGGGTCCACTTGTGCAGTATCTCAAGTGTTCAGTCACTCAGTTGTGTCCTACTCTTTGCGACCCCATGGACACCAGCACTGCAGGCTTCCCTGTCCATCATCAACTCCAGGAGCTTGCTCAAACTCAAGTCTATTGAGTTAGTCATGCCATTCAGCCATCTCACCCTCTGCCGTCCCCTTCTCTGGCCTTCAAACTTTCCCGCATCAGGGTCTTTTCCAATGAGTCAGTTCTTTGCATCAGATAGCCAAAGTATTGGAACTTCAGCTTCAGCATCAGTCCTTCCAATGAACATGCAGGACTTATTTACTTTGGGATTGACTGGTTTGATCTCCTTGCAGTCCAAGAGACTCTCAAGTCTTCTCAAACACATCAGTTCAAATTACACAAGTGTAGTTCCTCTAGACCTGAGGGTCTGTTAACAAAAGGGATGAGTTAATCTGCTTACTTTCATAGCCAACATACAGTGGTGAGTCAGGCATAGATAACCTTCATAGACACTCCTGTTCCAGAAAGGGGAGGGGAGATGGGAGTCAGTAGCAGTTCTGAAATCCGACGGGTTCTAGTTGGCAGTCCTTTGATTAGTATTTAAGGCCTGGAAACTTCCTAGGCTTCAGTCTCTGAATTTTTAATTCTGCCTTCTGACATGATTGCATTGCATGAAAGGTGGGTAGTATATGGTTACAGTGAAACAGTCTCCCTAAGCCTGCTTCCTGCTTGTAGAAGGTAGAAGTCGAGAGCTCTCTTATTTTGTACTATTGCTGGTCCTTTCAATCTGAATTGAACTTAAAAATGTTATCTTAAATGTTTGCTGTGTCTCCTGATAATCTTACTGGTGTTAATGGCAAAGCACCCCACTAAAAAGCCACAATCACACATGTCTTCATATTAAGGCCTACTCTGTCTTGGTTTTCCGCTGAGATAGCTGAGGGATAACATTCTGAAACTTGGTAGAAGTCTTGCTGTGTAACTGAAATGATCTCTGAGTGACACCCCTAAACTCTTTGGAGGACATTGGCTTGACTAAATAATGCCATGAAACATCCCCTTCCAGCTTTCTGATGCTTAACAAAGAATCTTACAGTCACACTCATCTTTAGACTACCTTTATTTAAAAAAAAAAAATTAAGAACTTACATATAGGTGATGTAAAATGTTATATTTAGACCACCTTATCTCAATGCCCTGGATATAATCTTGCTTGAGAGCCATTAATTTTAGCATCTTCTGTCATCTTAAAAGACTGTAAAATTTCCAAATCAGCAAATTCTGTCTCCTTTTCTAATCTTTCTCTTAAACATTTTTTTTTTAAATTTCCCTTCACATTTTACTATAGGCAGCAAGAAGAAACCAGGAAGCACTTTTGGCTGTTTGGATGGAAATATCTTTAGCTAGATAATTCAATTAATTAGGTACAGTTTTTTCCTTCCAGCTCATTATATTTTCTACTTTTCATAAACTGCAAGTGCAGTGGGCTTTCCTCTGCACACTGACCAGACTCTTTCCTCCTGCCTCTCCTTTCTACCAGACATTCTAGGTGCACCACTGTGATTCCACTTAGAACGTGTTCACTCAGAGAGATAACAGGGATCGATTCCCCGGCTTCAGTGCTTCTGCTGGCCAGTCTATGTATCTTTCCCTAAGACCTTCATGTTTTCACTATCCACTTCCATCACCTGGTTAGGTCAGTTTCACAAGCGTGTTGGCAGGGACTTCTATGAGCACATATGCACAAACATCCCTGAGAGGAAACTTGCATATATGCAGAAATACAAGCTTTCTTTTCTAGGAACATGAATTTTTGTAAGCACCAGAATTTCTTTGACCCGGTTGTTTTCTTTCACTTGTCCATTGATCACGTCAGGTTGTACTTCTAAGTCTGTGACTTATCCTCAAAGGTTACAAAATCTTAGCATTTTCTAGTGACAGTGACCAACCTGCATCTCAGCGGTCAGGGTTGGAAGCACTTGCCATGAACAACTGTATAACATGCGCCTGCCTTCTGCATTCTCCCATCACCTTGGATAGCTTCACATTACCAGTCATGTTAGCCTGATCCATTGCCTGTGCATTCCTTCAGGGCACCAGTAAACAAGGACCTCTGGGTTTAGCTGACTTGGAGAACTGCTTTATCAGTGTGCTCCTATCTAGGTCAATGTTGTGCCCTTCTTGCTAGCCTACCACCCCTTAGAGCCCACAACATTCTGAGTGAGGCCCCCTGTTCTTCCTATCTGTGTAGCTTTCTGTGTGCACCTATCTACTTGTGCCTCCAAGTGCTATATCCATATACCAGGAAAAGGCCATAGAAACACCTGAGTCTCCAAGAGCCCCAAGAGACTGAGATAGGCCTGGGTGTGATCCAACGTTGTGAAGAAGGTGCACATAGATACAGGGTTTCTTCTGATACAAAGAATGGAACCTGAGATCGTAAATATAAGGTGGCATCCCCAGATGTCATCCCTTCTTTTTAACACTTCCCATCCACATGGAGTCCTGAAACGGATGATGCCCTGGGAAATCTGCCCTTTCTGGGCCCACACCTCATGCCTCCCTTGGGCAGAAAACAGCTTTTCTATCTCAAATGCACCAAGGGGGCTTGAACCATCCAGGCCTTAGTGATTTATTTGTTAAATGCCAAGGCTCTGATTCAGTTGCCCTCATTAGGCCCAGGTAGGACTCCCTAAGTCACACATCTCTGCTTCCCTACACAGCCCACATGCCAAGGAAGCCAGTGCCCAGTTGGGCCCAGGGGCATCCAAGACAGTCACCTGAAGGCAGCATCCCTCAGAGTGTCACCTGGTGCAGATCCCCTATAACAAAATCAGAGATTCTGCTCCAGTGAGACTTCCAGAATCCTCCCTCCAGTGCAGACACACACTTTTGCCCCTCAGGCCACCAAAGCCAGGGGCAAGACCCAGAGGAAAGAAGGAATTCATATCAAGACTTTCAGCACAAGCCATGGCGTATCTTTGGCAGGACTTCCCCCTTGACCCTGAAAACCAGCAGGCCCCAAATTGCAGCCAGGGTCTTCCCTGTCTCACACTCTCCTGAGGTCCCTTGTGTCACGCAATAAGCCCAGCATCCTTGCTTCCTCCCTGTTCCCTTCCTCATAGGCACACCCCAGCAAGGAGCACACACATACGCCAACACCTGAACATTCTTCATCTCCAGGGTATTCTCCCCTCCAGGGTATCTTACAGAATGTTTCAGGTGACTGGAGAAGAAACAAAAGAGATCAGTCACTTTTTAGCACAAATTAATGTGGGACATTCAATTTTGAATAAATTTCTAGACCTGACAAATATTTACCTATTCAATTTCTACATGACATGTATCAAAATAATTCTTCCACGGAAAATTGCACATAAGCAACTCAAGACGAAATACTATGCCTCATAGTTAATAAAGAGTGAGAACAAAATGTGTTGTCACCAGTATTTCACATCATTGAAGTTCTTACATCAAAATACTACAAACTGGCTTCTCAAGAAGGGAAAGTTTCACTTCCAGTCATGGGAAGTCCAGGATCAGTGTGCTGGTAGGGTTAGGGTTCTGGTGTAGATCCTCTTCTGATTTGCAAACTGCTGAGTTCTTGCTGCCTCTGCTTATGGCGAACACTCTGTGGTCTCCTTCATACATGGAGAGATTCATTTCCCAACAGTTCCTCCATCCCAGAGGGCCTGTTTCCCAATAATATTGTCTTCTGTGGTTAGAGTATCAGTTCACAATTTTTAGGAAGATAAAAACAAACCAACAAGCAGACAAACAAACAAGCATACAACAATCAGACCATGACAATTAACAAACACAATTTAAGTGTACATTACAACTTTGGACAAACCTGTATGTGTTTGAGAAAGTCCATAGAGAAGTTTTTCGCTTTGTCATGTGTGTAGATTCTGATATATTTGGCAAATGGTTGAAGAAAGATATGTGAAAAGATTAAATAACCAGGAATTTTTTTATTATCCATGAAGTCAACTTCTCATTTTTTTCTTCAGCATACTAAAATTAATCCTCCATCTCAAATACATTCAGAATATAAGGGTTCAGGACCTCCACAGATGAAGCACCAGAAACCACACTGGTGAAGTTTTTTCCTGGATTTATTTATGTGTATACTCAGTTTATAAATTGGGGAAGAAAACTCTAGCAAAGTGAAATGAAACCATCTGAGGGTTTACTTATCCATTTTTTATATTACAGAAACCAGATAAATGTGTATCCCCTATAAATTCTCAGAAGAAATGTGTTTCAGAAATTACTTGATGGTCTCTCACTACACACGAGTAAAATTTTATGGAGTTTAATGAACTAGCCCTGAACTTAATTTCATCTTACTACAGAGGATATATTCAAAGCACACAGTTAAAAAGCAAGGTTAGTGTTACAACCTCACCAGAGCCATGACAGGCTCAGAGAGGTGCACTAGGCCAAAAATAATCCTTGAGTGATGCTTCTGGGGCTTCTGGGGATGATAACTCTGGCCAATTAGAGGGATGATAGCTGGTCAATCAGTAAATACCAGGAAACCCCTGCAGCCAATCAGCCCTTGCCAACTCCCTGTCTTTGTTCTAAACTTATACATACTGCTGTAAATCTGGGCTCAGGGCTCTTGTTCTACTCCACTGTGTTAGATGTGACAGGAGCCCTGGCTCGAGCTAGCAATAAACCCCTTTATGCTTTTGCATTGCTGTGGATGTCTTCTTCTCTCAGTTTTGGGGACTCGGATGCTGGGCATAACAGTTAGTATCTAAATTTGCAGGAAAATAAGCACACACAAAAATACACCAGTGACAAAAAGAAAGGCCAAAATACACTGTGTGAAACACTTTCTCAAATTTTTCAGTGGCTGTTCCTTTCTTTCCCTTATCTCAGCTAAGGGATACATTTATGAAAGTCTTAGGTTATAGAATTTAGTTATGAAATTAGATTTTCACTCAAACAACATAATTATATGGTTCATCAAATTCAACACTATTTGGTTACAACACATATGACTTTAGAAAATGAAATGACATACAATCTATTTTATCTGTAAAGATCACCTAGTTATTTTATCCTTAATGATTTTTGTACTTGAGAAATATTTAAAATGCTAAGTAAAAGTGCTCTCAACAGACAGATCAAAACTCATAGTTAAGAAAACTGAGGATTACTTAGTATAGAATTTCTGCAACTTCTAATCACATGAATTGAAAATTATGACTCTAATCTGTCTTATGAAAGCTTCATTTTGGAAATGATCTTCTTATGATAGTGGCAACACAAAATGATGAAAAGAATATATGTTAGCAAAAGGCATAAAACTACACTTGGGCAATGTCTGTTAGAAAATAATCTCTTTTATTAACTTCTAATGTATATTTCTGTTTCCCTAAAATTCTGTAAAAAAAATCTCAAGAAAATATCTAAATAAGTGGAATGTATAGAAAGACTCTGCAAATAGATGAGTTTGTACTAGGGTTTATGATGATGAGACAATTTATTCAAAATATCTGTTAACTGGAGGCAAATCAGGAGAGGAATCATTTTTCACCTTTCTTTCTTCCCAGTGTTTTCACAGCATATATTGTGGTCTTTACTGCTATGTTTCATTATACTGAAAGAACCAAGTGTTAACATTTTCCTCAAAATAATTCAGGTCCATTAGTTTTTAAAAGAAATATATTTTAAAAATGAAAATACACTTTTGTTTATTTAAGGAACAGTGTGCTTTAAATTACATTCATACTGAAGTTTTACTCATTTTAACAGATGATGACCAAAATTCAAACTATAGCACGATCTCAGACCTCTGAGTTCAATTCAGCTCTGTAAGTGAAAAGAACATCAGATCTACAGAAAAAATAATTCTTGTAATAATACATAAGGGATCTTCTTTACACTACTTAGAAAATGAATCCTTTTGAACTAAAGTCAAGGACACCAACCAGATTGGTTTCTCAATTCCTACCTGTTTTTACCAAATCTCTATGATCACATGTCATTCAAGGTATTCTTTTTTTTTTTTTTTTTTAATGTTTTAAGTTAACTCTTTCATTTTAATGGGGGAAGAAAATGGTAACCCACTACAGTATTCTTGCCTGGAGAATGCTGTGATCAGAGGAGCCTGGAAGGCTGCTGTACATAGGGTTGCACAAAGTCAGACACGAGTGAAGTGACTTAGCATGCATGCATGCATGCATTGGAGAAGGAAATGGCAACCCACTCGTTATTCTTGGCTGGAGAATCCCAGGCACAGAGGAGCCTGGTGGGCTGCCCTCTATGGGGTCACACAGAGTCTGAGTAAACTCCAGGAATTGGTGATTGTCAGGGAGGCCTGGTGTGCTGCGATTCATGGGGTTGCAAAGAGTCTGACCCGACTCAGTGACAGAAATGAACTGAACTGAACTGAAAGAGAGAAGGATGGCACTCAATTAAATTCTTCTGACTCGGTCTTATCACAGGAGTGGCACTCTAGTAAATCATCGGGATAACTGACTCTGGCAAGGAGTGGGATTCTGACATAAAACATATTAACAAAATTTCCAAATTAACACAGCCTCTTTTCTCTACCGTTGTCTTTAGTCTTTTCCCCCACCTGAGCTGCTGCTTAGTCACCACTCCAGAAAGCAATTCTTTTTTCCTTCTAAGGACAAGGTTACTTCTTTGGGGCTTGGTATTCAAGTTTTCCCTTTGGTTAGATTCCTTGCCTTCAACCCCAGATCAGTGGTGACAATTTCAGGTCTCAAATAACATACTATGCAACCGGTGCATTTTACATTCTTACCACAGAAAGTAACTATCAGTTGTACCTCCACAGTATTAACTTACCACAAGGAATCTCTCGCAAAACTGAACAAAATGTTAGAGAGAGAGGACAGCACTTCTATGAAATCTGTTGTCAGCATTACAAACAACCTATAAACTACAAAGTCATCACTAAATAGACATCTACTTAACACACATTTCATTACTGAACGCTTTCTTTGTAAATAATCATTTTATACTTTCTGATTTGCAACTGATTCATAAAACCTGGGATCCACTTTTTCAAATAAAACTTTTTTTTTTTAGGCCAATATTTAACTGACATCTTTTATATGTTCATTTTAATATTTACATAATTCATAACTCCAAATACACAAAAGATGATGACAAAAACATCATAAAGACATAAAATTAAAATGTATGTTAAATTTTTAGAGCCTCTGATAAATGATAGCAAAACTGGGACAGAGAAAATTTAAAAATATTTAATATTTCAACAATATCTTTCTAATCTTTTTTTCATTTCATATTTCTCATGTGTTTTAAAATGCCTTACAACAACAGCAGAGTATTGGGCTTCCCTGGTGGCTCAGAGGGTAAAATGTCTGTCTGCAATGCAGACCCGGATTCCATTCCTGGGTTAAGAAGATCCCCTGAAGAAGGAAATGGCAACCCATTCCAGTATCCCTGCCTAGAGAATCCTCCAGACAGAGGAGTCCACAGGGTCGCAAAGAGTCAGACACAACAGGGCAATTTCCCTTTCATTTTAGTAGAGTATTATCATATGTTGAAAAATCTATTTAAAAAATGGTTAAAAAATTATGGTAAAAATTTCACCATTAAAGATAAACATTCAGCTGTTCTAATTCATGGTGTGAGTAATCTGAAACAACTTGGGTTTTCATTGTTATTTGTGACCATGCCGCAGCAGGACATTGATCATTCTTTTCCAACCAGGAATTTAACTCATGAACCCTGCAGTGAGAATCTTAAAACACTAGACCATCAGGGTAGTGCCTTGGTTTTATTTCCTAAATGATTTGGAAATCCATCAATGTATAATATGGACTGGTATGAACAGGATAGATGTGACACACTGAGTAGAAAATTGTAAACTGTATAATCTTGGTGATTATGTGATTGCTCTCTTCACTTTAAAATTCACTTTCTCTGAGTATCTGAAAATACTCTTTATAAGAATGTTAGTGACTGAAAAGATCTTGAAACCCGTGTTCTAGATCAGTGATCCAATTTAGACTTCCCAAAATCTGTTCCTGGAAGTCTAAACTTCTGCCTCAGTATTTATCCAAACACTCATTAATTATTTTGCACTTTTGGTTTCTACAGTACATTTTTACTACAGAAGTACCAAAAGAATAAGAAGTCTAACAGGGCTTACGAGAGTATAAGCCATACTGTCATTCCAATTACTTGATATCCCTGTCTAATAAATCAAGAGATACAAATCTATAAAATGTTTACTTAAATACATCCATATCAGAAAAGTGAGGCATTTAAACCTCTTATCATCACTATCTCATAACCAAGATAAACAACCATTTCCCACAAACTTCAAACCAAAAGTTTGTCCTAGAGTGATACTAGACAATTAATGTAACCTCTGAATCAATGGGCAAAGACACAGGCCTTCATTTTAAAAATGCTTTGGAGACACTGAAATCCCAATGCTTCAGCAAGCTGGCTTTTGGAGGGGATATATGTATACTTATGGCTGATTCATGTTGTTGTATAGCAGAACCATACATAATGTTGTAAAGCAATTATCCTCCAGTTAAAAATTAAAAATTAAAAAAAAAGGATTATGTACAAGTCTAGAATGTCTAAGCTTTTTAATTCCCCACCAAAATAACATATATTAGGAAAAGAAACCATTACTAAGTTGTTAATATTCTGAAGTATTTAGTACATACTTAAAGCGAATTTAAGCATCTATGCAAAAATACAGAAAAGAGAAAATTCTGAAAAGACCATTTCACCTAAATACTAACTGCTGCTGCTGTTAAATCACTTCAGTCGTGTCTGACTGTGTGACCCCATAGACTGCAGCCCACCAGGCTCCCCTGGCCCTGGGATTCTCCAGGCAAGAACACTGGAGTGGGTTTCCATTTCCTTCTCCAATGCATGAAAGTGAAAAGTGAAAGGGAATTTCCTCAGTCATGTCAGAATCTTTGAGACCCCACAGACTGCAGACTACCACACTCCTCAATCCATGGGATTTGCCAGGCATGAGTACTGGAGTGGGGTGCCATTGCCTTCCCTGAAATACTAATTAGCAAATACTATGTGAAGACAGGGAAATGTAATAACTTTGATATTAACTGAACTCTCTATAAGCCTTCAGACTTCTAGCTTCATCTGCATTGTACTTTAAAATTGCATCAGCTTTGTTATCCTTAGAGAAAAACAAGGAAGGATCAAAACTAGTTATGCAGAGAATCATCAATTGTCTCATAAATTACTTTCAAACTAAACACACTTAAAAAAAACTCACTTTTTCTCATGTTCCTTCTGTCATCTTCACAAACACACACACACACACACACACACACACACACAATCCACATGACAAAGTTTGCCTGCCTGGCCAAATAAAATATAGACTAGAAAATAATTTTTACAATGCACTGAATCAAAGAAAGAAAACACGTGGGGTGGCAATGTGGTCCTTGTCCACACTCTTTCAAACTGAAAGTGGTATTATTACCGAAGACAAACCTTTCTATAACCCACAGTTCTTAGAGTATCTTACTGATTTGAATCTCCTGTGGTGCTTTAAAAAAAGATACCGTATTTTCCTAAAACCTGACAGGCCTAAAGTGAAGTCTTTCTGTGTTCGTGCTGCAAATATGCCTGAGAATTACTGCCTTTTAGGGAGTTCACTTTCCTCCATTTTAAAGAAGCTGAGTCACTGGCAGAAGAAAACATTCTGAATGCTTACAATTAAACTAGAAAAGGACTAAAGAAAGGCAAGCGAAAACATACAGTCATAATACCGCAGTGTAATATAAACCAATTCTCAAACTATAATATGTAACAAAAGCACATAGGTATTTTGTTAAAATGCTGAGAGTAACTCAGTAGTGAAGAGATAAGCTAATAACCTGCACATACAATTCCATGGAGTAGTGATGCTGCTATTATCTTTAGATTATGATTTGAGAAGCAAGGGTTTGTAATTACCCACAACAGATTAAAAATCAGGAAACCCATTTGAGGCTATCACTTTACAGTTAGTATTTAAATCCCTTATGGGATTAATATAATTGTGGTTACACTGACCATCAAACAGAAAATTATACTTGGAATTAACTATTATATGATCCATTTGCGGGGTTATATGTAGTTAAACTAAAATAAATGGACATGAAGATAATACACTTTTATGGACAGATTCTACATTTTTAGACATCAAATATGGAAACTGGAAAGGTTATCAATGGATGTCCCAGATCACAAAATATACAAATAAAAAAATATATATATATATATAAAGTATCAGGATATAAAATCAACATATTTAAATCAGTTATAATACTAATGCATCCATATTACCCAAAGTAATGTACAGATTACATGTAATTCCTATAACAATTTAAGTAACATATATTTTTTTTTCCACAGACAAAGTTATAAGGAACCTCAAACAATTCAAACTGCCAAAGCAATCTTGAGAAAGAATAAAGCTGGAGGACACACACTTCCTGCTTTTGAAATGTAACTGTCCAAACAATCTGGCACTGGCATTCCACCACTAATGCAGATCCTGGAACAAAACTGAGCACTCAGAAATAAAATTTTTCAAAACTGGTCAACTAATAATTATGAAGGGAATAAAGACCACAGTGTAGAAAAGGCATCCTCTCCAATAGACAGGACTGGAAAACAATACTTAACATAAAAGTAGATTCCCTTTCATACACCAGAATCTACCTAAAATTACCCTGAAGTAGATCAGAGATTTAAACACAGAGCTGAATCCATAAAATTACTGCAAGAGAACACAACATAAAACTATCAAATGCAATTCTTGCTCTTTGCTTTTGGTATAAGACACCAAACCCATAAGCAACACAAGCAAAACCTAGTAAGTGAAACTATATCACACTAAATAGCTTTTGCACGGAAATGGAAATTGTCAACCAAAACAAAAAAAGACAGTGTACTAGATCAATAAAAATATTTGCAAATGATATGACCAATAAAGGATTAACATCCAAGGTAGATAAATCCTGTCATTTGCAACAACATGGATGAACATGGAGAGCAGTGTGCTAAGAGAAACAAGTCACACAGAGAAAGCAAACACTGCAGGACTTCATTTATATGTGGAATCAGGACTGAATACAAACTCATCAAAGTTCAGGGATGCTCCTAATCTGTCAGGTTTGAGTGACCTGAATTTTCTGCACAAGACTGAAATGAAGAGAACTATCAGTCGCCTCAGTCACCTGGCTGAATATTAAAGGTATACCCCAGCATGCACAGAACCTAAAAGCAGAGGTTTAGAGGCCTACTGGTTTTTAATGAAACCTCAAACATGGGCTGTCTGCTAGGTTATAAATAAGCATTCAGTGGCCACACTCAACGAAAAGATACATACCATACAGAATCTGTTTCAGAAATCATCCAACAAACAATGACAAGAAAAGGCTCTAGGAGAAGAAATCTGATGTCCTGTCTCACCGAATTATATCTGCATTTTCTAGTTTTTAACAACAGTGAAACATGAGACAAATGAAGAAAGAAGGAGGTGTCTGGTCACATATAAGTAGTTAATACAAAGCATGGCTCAGAAAGCCTAAAAGCTGGACTTAAGAGAGACTTTACATCAGGTAGTACAGATAAAAATAATACAAGAAACAATGTGTATAATTTTTTTTTTATTTAATTGTCAAGAATACTACACTGGAGAATCAGGACATACAGATTCTTTAAAAGAAAACCAGTGGAGATGAAAAGAGGAGTGGCTGACCTCAAACTGTTTCTGTAAATCACTAATAGAACAATCACACCAAAAAATCAACAAGGAAATAGAAGACTGAAACTTTACAAATCAGAAAGTCTTAGGTATTTACAGAACACATGACCTGATAATATAATAGAGAGAAACAGCAATAATTTCATTCAAAATTTAATTAAGCACAAGTGATGGGTTTGACACAGAAATCAAAAGGATTTCTGTCTCATATTACACACATTGAGATCATAGTGGGCAACTACCAAGTAGTTCTCCAAGTATTTATTTCAGATTTACAACTTACACTTTAAAAGACCTAGTCGATGTCTTACCTTTCTCCTATAAGACCAAAAAGACATTTTTTGGAGATAAAAGTTTTGTGTTATTTAATTGCATCATCTACAGCAATGGTTTCTCTAACTTGGATCTGAGACAATTAAATTTAAAAATCATAACTGGGAACCCAATATAAACTTACTAATTTTTTTCTTTTGATGAGTGAGAATGCTAATAAAAACCACTGTCATATGCTACTGTTCTCTTCTCAGCAAATGTGATTTTTCAAAAATATTTAGAAAGCAAATCTGGAGGGAATCCTCTGGTGGTCCAATGATTAGGACCCAGGGCTTTCACAGCAGTATTCTGGGTTCAATCCCTGACTGGGGATCTAAGATCCCACAAGCTGCAGTGCCATCAAAAATTAAAGAAAAAAATTTGAAATGAAAATGAATAATCTAGCTCTGTGAAATATATATCATAAAATACAAAGATATCTTCTCAAATATAAAGATATCTGCTGAAAAACTCTGCCTGCAGCATAAACCCTGAAAACCTAACACAGAGCCTTGAATATACTTGGACTTTAAATGAGGACAGAGTGAGGAGCTGTAGTATTTATCCAAAATTATAAGGGAATATGTATTGCATATTATATTTAAAATCAGAAAAGAAACAACCAGTCTTCCCACAGAACACATACACTGACAGTCAGCCAGAATGCTATCATCTTAAACATAAGTGGATGATAACAAATTTTGATGCCGGAAGGATGAGAATCATAACTGGCTAGAACAGGTAAAATGCATTTTATTGCATCAGTGAAACACTGATATCAATGCTGCCAAATTCAAGAACATAACAAATTTAAGTGTAATTGCTACCTGATAGTCTCAAAGACCAACCAATATAATATCTGAAGTATTTATCCAAATCTATAAAATAAATCTCACTGTATATTATATTTAAATGTAGACAAACGATAGTGTTTGGTGTTAAGCCATACTTAACGTGATACTAAAAATACAATTCACACAGTGTGTGAAAAGTATCTGCTAAGGATTAGGGGAAAACTACAGATGTATGTGTGTGTGTGTGTGTGTGTCTTGTGTGTATGTGCAGGTATGTGTGTATGATGTGTGTGTGTGCTAATGCCTATAGACAGTCTAGTTATACATAGTTACAGAATATTAAGCAAAAACTAAAGTTCGGCAGTTCAGTTCGGTTTAGTCTCTCCGTCGTGTCCGACTCTTTGCTACCCCATGAATCACAGCATGCCAGGCCTCCCTGTCCATCACCAACTCCCGGAGTTCACTGATTCATGTCCATCGAGTCAGTGATGCCATCCAGCCACCTCATCCTCCGTCGTCCCCTTCTCCTCCTGTCCTCAATCCCTCTCAGCATCAGAGTCTTTAGCAATGAGTCAACACTTCTCATGAGCTGGCCAAAGTACTGGTGTTTCAGCTGCAGCATCATTCCCTCCAAAGAAATCCAATGGCTGATCTCCTACAGAATGGACTGGTTGGATCTCCTTGCAGTCCAAGGGACTCTCTAGCATCTTCTCCAACACCACAGTTCAAAAGCATCAAGTCTTTGGCAATTAGCTTTCTTCACAGTCCAACTCACATCCATACATAACCACTGGAAAATACCATAGCCTTGACTAGACGGATCTTTATTGGCAAAGTAATGTTGCCGCTTTTCAATATGCTATCAAGGTTGGTAATAATTTTTCTTCCAAGGAGTAAGTGTCTTTTAATTTCATGGCTGCAGTCACCTCTGCAGTGATTTTGGAGCCCCCTAAAATAAAATCTGACACAGTTTCTGCTGTTTCCCCATCTATTCCCCATGAATTGATGGAACCAGAAGCCATGATCTTCGTTTTCTGAATCTTGAACTTTAAGCCGAATTTTTCACTCTCCGCTTTCACTTTCATCACGAGGCATTTTAGTTTCTCTCCATTTTCTGCCATAAGCGTGGTGTCATCTGCATATCTGAGGTTATGATATTTCTCTCGGCAATCTTGATTCCAGCTTCTGCTTCTTCCAGCCCAGCGTTTCTCATAATGTCCTCTGCGTGTAAGTTAAATAAGCAGGGTGACAATATACAGCCTTGACGTACTCCTTTTCCTATTTGGAACCAGTCTGTTGTTCCATGTCCAGTTCTGACTTTCACCTCCTCACCTGCACATATGTTTCTCAAGAAGCAAGTCAGGTGATCTGGTATTCCCAACTCCTAGAGAATTTTCCACAGTTTATTGTGATCCACACATCAAAGGCTTTGGCATGCTTAATAAAGCAGAAATAGATGTATTTCTGGAACTCTCTTGCTTTTTCGATGATCCAGCAGATGTTGTCAATTTGATCTCTGGTTCCTCTGCCTCTTCTAAAACTAGCTTGAACATCTGAAAGTTCACAGTTCACATATTGCTGAAGTCTGGCTTGGAGAATTTTGAGCATTACTTTACTAGCATGTGAGATCAGTACAATTATGTGGTAGGGGTCGCAGAGTCAGACATGACTGAGCTCCTGAACTGAACTGAACTGAACTTAGTATTCTTTGGCATTGCCTTTCTTCAGGACTGGAATGAAAACTGACCTTTTCCAGTCCTGTGGCCACTGCTGAGTTTTCCAAATTTTCTAGCATATTTAGAGCAGCATATTCACAGCATCATCTTTTGGCAGTTCAGTTTGGGTAAATTTTCCAATTTAGTAAATCAAAATATACAATAATTTTACTTCAACTAAAGTCTTTTAAAATTACAAAAGCATAGATCTTTGTCACATAAACTACTTTTATTCACAAATCATTCTGGGAATTTTCAGTTATTGTAAACAAATGAAAATAACCCATCTACACAAATATAGCCATCTACGTACCAATCTGCATCAATTCAGGTCCCAAATCGTTAACTGGAAAAGAGTGATTCAAGAGAACAAAACTTTATATATGTATTTATTTATTTATATTAAAAATGTTTATTTATTTATTTATTTATTTAAATTAGAGGTTAATTGCTTTACAATATGGTGTTGGTTTTTCCATACATAAACATGAATCCGCCTCAGGTGTACATGTGTTCCCCATCCTGAACCCCTCCCTCATCCCTCTGAGTACCTCCCTCTGGGTCATCTCAGGGCACCGGCCCCAAGCATCAAGTATCGTGCATCGAACCTGGACTGATGATTCATTTCATGTATGATATTACACGTTTCAATGCCCTTCTCCCAAATCATCCCATCCTCACCCTCTCCCACAGAGTCCAAAAGACTGTTCTATACATCTGTGTCTCTTTCGCAGTCTCACATACAGGGATATCATTACCGTCTTTCTCAGTTCCATATATATGTGTTAGTATACTCTGTTGGTGTCTTTCTTTCTTGCTTACTTCACTCTGTATAATCGGCTCCAGCTTCATCCACCTCATTACAACTGATTCAAATGTATTATTTTTACTGACTGAGTAATACTCCATTGAATATGTGTACCACAGCTCTCATCCATTCATCTGATGATGGACATCTAGGTTGCTTCCATGTCTGACTATTATAAACAGTGTTGTGATGAACATCGGGGTACATGAGTCTCTTTCAGTTTTGGTTTCCTTGGTGTGTATGCCCAGAAGTGGGATTGCTGGGTCATAAGGCAGTTCTATTTCCAGTACTTGTTAAGGAATCTCCACAATGTTCTCCATAGTGGCTGTACTAGTTTGCATTGCCACCAACAGTGTAAGAGGGTTCCCATTTCTCCACACCCTCTCCGGCATTTATTGCTTGCAGACTTTTGGATCACTGTCATTCTAACTGTCATGAAATGTTACCTCATTGTGGTCTTGATTTGGATTTCTTTGATAATGACTGATGTTGAGCATCTTTTCATGTGTTTGATAGCCATCCATATGTCTTCTTTGGAGAAATGTCTATTTAGCTCTTTGGGCCATTTTTGGATTAGGTCATTTATATTTCTGGAGTTGAGCTGCATAAGTTGCTTGTGTATTTTGGATGTTAGTTGTTTGTCAGTTGCTTCATTTGCTATTATTTTCTCTCATTCTGAAGACTGTCTTTTTACCTTGCTTATAGTTGCCTCTGTTGTACAGAAGATTTTAAGTTTAATCAGGTCCCGTTTGCTTATTTTTGCCTTTATTTCCATTAATCTGGGAGGTGGGTCATAGAGGATCCTGCTGTGATGTATATTGGAGAGTGTTTTGCCTATGTTATACTCTAGGAGTTTTATAGTTTGTGATTAACATTTAGATCTTTAATCCATTTTGATGTTTTTTTGTGTATGGTGTTATAAACTGTTCTAGTTTCATTCTATTAAAAGTGGTTGACCAGTTTTCCCAGAACCACTCATTAAGGAGATTGTCTTTATTTATTGATTTTTTTTTTAGTTTTTTATTTTTTTAATTTTAAAATCTTTAATTCTTACATGCGTTCCCAAACATAAATCCCCCTCCCACCTCCCTCCCCACATCTCTCTGGGTCATCCCCATGCACCAGCCCCAAGCATGCGGCACCCTGCGTCACACATAGACTGGCGATTCAATTCTTACATGATAGTATACATGTTAGAATGCCATTCTCCCAAATCATCTCACCCTCTCCCTCTCCCTCTGAGTCCAAAAGTCCGTTATACCCATCTGTGTCTTTTTTTCCTGTCTTGCATACAGGGTCGTCATTGCCATCTTCCTAAATTCCATATATATGTGTTAGTATACTGTATTGGTGTTTTTCTTTCTGTCTTACTTCACTCTGTATAATTGACTCCAGTTTCATCCATCTCATCAGAACTGATTCAAATGAATTCTTTTTAACGGCTGAGTAATACTCCATTGTGTATATGTACCACAGCTTTCTTATCCATTCATCTGCTGATGGACATCTAGGTTGTTTCCATGTCCTGGCTGCTGGGCATACACACCGAGGAGATTGTCTTTAATCCATTATATATTATTGCCGCCTTGGTCAAAGATAAGATGTCCATCAGTTCAGTTCAGTTCAGTCACTCAGTCCTGTCTGACTCTTTGCGACCCCATGAATTGCAGCACGCCAGGCCTCCATGTCCATCACCAACACCTGGAGTTCACTAGGATTCGTGTCCATTGAGCCAGTGATGCCTAATCCCTCCTAGCATCAAAGTATTTTCCAATGAGTCAACTCTTCTCGTGAGGTGGCCAAAGTACTGGAGTTTTAGCTTTAGCATCATTCCTTCCAAAGAAACCACAGGGTTGATCTTCAGAATGGGCTGGTTGGATCTTCTTGCAGTTCAAGGGACTCTCAAGAGTCTACTCTAACACCACAGTTCAAAAGCATCAATTTTTTGGTGCCAGCCTCCTTCACAGTCCAACTCTCACATCCATGCATGACTACTGGAAAAAACATAGCCTTGACTAGACGGAACTTAGTCGGCAAAAAATGTCTATACTTTTGAATATACTATCTAGGTTGGTCATAACTTTTATTCCAAGGAGTAACCATCTTTTAATTTCATGGCTGCAGTCACCATCTGCAGTGATTTTGGAGCCCAAAAAGTAAAGTCTGATACTGTTTCCACTGTTTCTCCTCTGTTTCCCATGGAGTGATGGGACCAAATGCCATGATCTTTGTTCTCTGAATGCTGAGCTTTAAGCCAACTTTTCACTCTTCTCTTTCACTTTCATCAAGAGGCTTTTTAGTCGCTCTTCACTTTTTTCCATAAGGGTGGTGTTATCTGCATATTTAAGGTTATTTATAATTCTCACGGCAATCTTGATTCCAGCTTGTGTTTCTTCCAGTCCAGTGTTTCTCATGATGTACTCTGCATAGAAGTTAAATAATCAGGGTGACAATAAACAGCCTTGACATAAGCCTTTTCCTATTTGAAACCAGTCTGTTGTTCCATGTCCAGTTCTAACTATTGCTTCCTGACCTTCATATAGAATTCTCAAGAGGCAGGTTAGGTGGTCTGGTATTCCCACTTCTCTCAGAATTTTCCACAGTTTAATGTGATCCATACAGTCAAAGAATTTGGCATAGTCAATAAAGCAGAAATAGATGTTTTTCTGGAACTCTCTTGCTTTTTCCATGATCCAGCGGATGTTGACAATTTGATCTCTGGTTCCTCTGCCTTTTCTAAAACTAGCTTGAACATCAGGAAGTTCATGGTTCACATATAGCTGAAGCCCAGCTTGGAGAATTTTGAGGATTACTTTACTAGTGTGTGGGATGAGTGCAATTATGCGGTAGTTTGAGCATTCTTTGGCATTGCCTTTCTTTAGGATTGGAATGAAAACTGATCTTTTCCAGTCCTGTGGGCACTGCTGATTTTTCCAAATTTGCTGGCATTTTGAGTGCAGCACTTTCACAGCATCATCTTTCAGGATTTGAAAAAGCTCAACTGAAATTTTATCACCCCCACTAGCTTTGTTCATAGTGATGCTTTCTAAGGCCCACTTGACTTCACATTCCAGGATGTCTGGTTCTAGATGAGTGATCACACCATCATGATTATCCGGGCAGCACTTGGATGCAATCTCAAAAATGACTGAATGATCTCTGTTCGTGTCCAAGGCAAACCATTCAGTCTCACAGTACTCCAAGTCTATGCCCCAACCAGTAACGCTGACGAAGCTGAAGTGCACAGTCGTACGAAGAGCTACAAGACCTTTGAGAACTAATACCCAAAAAAGATGTCCTTTTCATTCTAGGGGACTGGAACGCAAAAGTAGGAAGTCAAGAAACACCTGGAGTAACAGGCAAATTTGGCCTTGGAATGCAGAATCAAGCAGGGGAAAGACTAATAGAGTTTTGCCAAGAAAATGCACTGGTCATAGCAAACACCCTCTTCCAACAACACAAGAAAAGACTCTACACATGGGCATCACCAGATGGTCAACACCGTAATCAGTTAGATTATATACTCTCCAGCAAAAGATGGAGAAGCTCTATACAGTCTACAAAAGCAAGACCAGGGGCTGATTGTGTCTCATATCAAGAGTTCCTTATTACCAAATTCAGACTAAAATTGAAGAAAGTAGGGAAAACCGCTAGACCATTCAGGTATGACCTAAATCAAGTCCCTTATGATTGTACAGTGGAAGTGAGAAATAGATTTAAGGGCCTAGATGTGATAGATAGAGTGCCTGAAGATCTATGGAATGAAGTTCATGACACTGTACAGGAGACAGGGATCAAGACCATCCCTATGGAAAAGAAATGCAGAAATACAAAATGGCTGCCTTGGAAGCCTTACAAATAGCTCTGAAAAGAAGAGAAGTGAAAAGCCAAGGAGAAAAGGAAAGATATAAGCATCTGAATGCAGAGTTCCAAAGAACAGCAAGAAGAGATAAGAAAGCCTTCTTCAGTGATCAATGGAAATAGAGGAAAAAAACAGAATGGGAAAACTAGAGATCTCTTCAAGAAAATTAGAGATATCAAGGGAACAGTTCAAGCAAAGATGGGCTCAATAAAGGACAGAAGAGTTATGGACCAAATAGAAGCAGAAGACATTAAGAAGAGATGGCAAGAATATACAGAAGAACTGTACAAAAAGATTGCCATAGGTGCCTGGATTTATCTCAGGACTTTCTATTTTGTTTCATTGATCTATATTTCTGTCTTTGTTCCAGTACTATATTGTCTTGATGACTGTGGCTTTGTAGTAGACCTGAAGTCAGTCAGATTGATTCTTTCAGTTCCATTCTTCTTTCTCAAGTTTGCTTTTGCTATTCAAGGTTTTTTGTATTTCCATACTAATTGTGAAATTATTTGTTCTAGCTCTACAAAAAATATTGTTGGTAGCTTAATAGGGATTGTGTCGAATCATAAATTGCTTTGTGTAGTATGTTCATTTTTACTATATTGATTCTTCTGATCCATGAACATGGTATATTTCTCTGTCTATTAGTGTCCTCTTTGATTTATTTCACCAATGTTTTATAGTTTTCTATATATAGGTGTTTAGATTCTTTAGGTTTATATATTCCTATGTATTTTATTATTTTCATTGCAATGGTGAATGGAATTGTTTCCTCTATTTCTTTTTCTACTTTCTCATTAGTATTGTATATGAATGCAAGGGATTTCTGTGTGTTGATTTTATATCCTTCAATTTTACTATATTCATTGATTAGCTCTAGTAATTTTCTTGTAGAGTCTTTAGGGTTTTCTATGTAGAGGATCATGTCGTCTGCAAACAGTGAGAGTTTTACTTCTTTTTTTTTTCCAATTTGGATTCCTTTTATTTTGTTTATTTACTTATTTATTTATTTATTTTCTGCTCTTATTGCTGTGGCCAAAACTTCCAGGACTATGTTCAATAGTTGTGGAACCCTTGTCTTGTTCCTGACTTTAAGGGAAATGCTTTCAATTTTTCACTATTGATGATAATGTTTGCTGTGGGTTTGTCATATATAGCTTTTAATATGTTGAGGCATGTTCCTTCTATTCCTGTTTTCTGGAGTGTTTTTATCACAAATGGATGTTGAATTTTGTCAAAGGCCTTCCCTGCATCTATTAAGATAATCATATGGCCTTTATTTTTCAATTTGTTTATATTGTGAATTACATTGATTGATTTGTAGATATTGATGAATCCTTGCATCCCTGGGATAAAGCCCATTTGGTCATGGTGTATGATCTTTTTAATGTGTTGTTGGATTCTGATTTCTAGAATTTTGTTAAGGATTTTTGCATCTATACTCATCAGTGATATTGGTCTGTAGTTTTCTTTTTTTGTGTGTGTGTGGCATCTTTGTCAGGTTTTGGTACTGGGTGATGGTCGCCTCATAGAATGAGTTTGGAAGTTTATCTTCCTCTGCAATTTTTTGGAAGAATTTGAGGAGGACAGGGGTTAGCTCTTCTCGAAATTTTTGGTAGAATTCAGCTGTGAAACCGTCTGGACCTGGGCTTTTGTTTGCTGGAAGATTTCTGCTTACAGCTTCAATTTCCGTGGTTGTGATGCATCTGTTAAGATTTTCTATTTCTTCCTGGTTCAGTTTTGGAAAGTTGTACTTTTCTAAGAATTTTTTCAGTCCTTCCACATTCTCCATTTTATTGTCATATAATTGCTGATAGTAGTCTCTTATGATCCTTTGTATTTCTGTGTTGTCTGTTGTAATCTCTCTATTTTCATTTCTAATTTTCTTGATTTGATTTTTCTCTCTTTGTTTCTTGACAAATCTGGCTAATGGTTTGTCAATATTATTTATCCTTTTGAAGAACCAGCTTTTGGCTTTGTTGATTTTTGCTATGGTCTCTTTTGTTTCTTTTGAATTTATTTCTTCCCTAAATTTTATGATTTATTTCCTTCTACTAACCCTAGAGTCCTTCATTTCTTCCTTTTCTAGTTGCTTGAGGTGTAGAGTCAGGTTATTTATTTGATTTTTTTTCCTTTTTTCTTGAGATATGCCTGTATCGCTATGAACTTTCCACTTAGCACTGCTTTTACAGTGTCCCACAGGTTTTAGGTTGTTGTGTTTTTATTTTCATTCATTTCTATGCATATTTTGATTTCTCTTTTGATTTCTTCTGTGATTTGTTGGTTATTCAGCAGCATGTTGTTCAGCCTTCATATGTTGGAATTATTAATAGTTTTTCTCCTGTAATTGAAATCTAATCTTAATGCATTAAGGTCAGACAAAATGCTTGGAATGATTTCTTTTCTTTCTTTCTTTTCCTTTTCTTTCTTTCTTTTTTTTTTTTTTAATTTACCAAGGCTAGATTTATGGCCCGGAATGTGATCTATCCTTGAGAAGTTTCCGTGTACACTTGAGAAAAAGGTGAAATCATTGTTTTGGGGTGAAATGCCCTATAGATATCAGTTAGGTCTAACTGGTCTATTGTATCATTTAAAGTTTGTGTTTCCTTGCTAACTTCCTGTTTAGTTGATATAGCCATAGGTCTGAGTGTGGTATTAAAATCTCCCACTATTATTGTGTTATTGTTAATTTTCCCTTTCATACTTGTTAGCATTTGTCTTGCATATTGCAGTGCTCCTATGTTGGGTGCATATATATTTATAATTGTTATATCTTCTTCTTGGGTTGATCATTTGATCATTATGTAGTGGACTTCTTTATCTCTTTTCACAGCCTTTGTTTTAAAGTCTATTTTATCTGATATGAGCATTGCTAATCCTCCTTTCTTTTAGTCTCTATTTGCACGTAAAATCTTTTTTCAGCCCTTCATTCTCAGTCTGTAGCTGTCCCCTGTTTTGAGGTGGGTCTATTTGGACAACATATATAGGGGTCTTCTTTTTGTATCCATTCAGCCAATCTTTGTCTTTTGGTTGGGGCATTCAACCCATTTACATTTAAGGTAATTACTGATAAGTATAATCTCGTTGCCATTTGCTTTATTGTTTTGGGTTTGAGTTTATACACACTTTTTGTGTTTCCTATCTAGAGAAGATCCTTTAGCATTTGTTGGAGAACTGGCTTGGTGGTGCTGAATTGTTGTAGCTTTTGTTTGTCTGTGTAGCTTTTGATTTCTTCTTCATACTTAAATGAGATCCTTGCTGGGTACAGTAATCTGGCTGTAGGTTATTTTCTTTCATCATTTTAAGTATGTCTTGCCATTTCCTCCTGGCTTGAAGAGTTTCTATTGAAAGATCAGCTATTATCCTTATGGGAATCCCCGTGTCTGTTATTTGTTCTTTTCTGCAGGCTGCTTTTAATATTTGTTCTTTGTGCTTGACCTTTTTAAATTTGATTAATATGTGTCATCACCAGATGGTTAAAACACCTAAATCAGGTTGATTATATTATTTGTAGCCAAAGATGGAGAAGCTGTATACAGTTAACAAAAACAAGACCAGGAGCTGACTGTGGCTCAGATCATGAACTCCTTATTACCAAATTCAGAGTTTAATTGAAGATAGTAGGGAAAACCACTAGGCCATTCAGGTATGACCTAAATCAAATCCCTTATGATTATACAGTGGAAGTGAGAAATAGATTTAAGGGCCTAGTGTGATAGATAGAGTGAGTGATAAACTATGGAATGAGGTTCGTGATATGGTACAGGAGACAGGGATCAAGACTATCCCCATGGGAAAAATAAAAATGCAAAAGAAAAAATGGCTGTCTGGGGAGGCCTTACAAATAGCCATGAAAAGAGAAGCAAAAAGCAAAGGAGAAAAGGAAAGATATAAGCATCTGAATGCAGAGTTCCAGAGAATAGCAAGAAGAGATAAGAAAGCCTTCTTCAGTGATCAATGCAAAGAAATAGAGGAAAACAACAGAATGGGAAAGACTAAATATATATTCAAAAAAAAAAAATTAGAGATACCAAGGGAACATTTCATGCAACGATGGGCTCGATAAAGGACAGAAATTGTATGGACCTAACAGAAGCAGAAGAAATTAAGAAGAGGTGGCAAGAATACATAGAGGAACTGTACAAAAAAGATCTTCACGACCCAGATAACCATGATGGTGTGATCACTCATCTAGAGCCAGATATCCTGGAATGTGAAGTCAAGTGGGCCTTAGAAAGCATCACTACGAACAAAGCTAGTGGAGGTGATGGAATTCCAGTTGAGCTATGTCAAATCCTGAAAGATGATGCTGTGAAAGTGCTACACTCAATATGCCAGCAAATTTGGGAAACTCAGCAGTGGCCACAGGACTGGAAAAGGTCAGTTTTCATCCCAATCCCAAAGAAAGGCAATGCCAAAGAATGCTCAAACTACTGCACAATTGCACTCATCTCACATGCTAGTAAAGTAATGCTCAAAATTCTCCAAGCCAGGCTTCAGCAATACATGAACCATGAACTCCCTGAAGTTCAAGCTAGTTTTAGAAAAGGCAGAGGAACCGGAAATCAAATGCCAACATCTGCTGGTTCATGGAAAAAGCAAGAGAGTTCCAGAAAAACATCTAATTCTGCTTTATTGAGTACACCAAAGCCTTTGACTGTGTGGATCACAATAAACTGCGGAAAATTCTTTAAGAGTTGGAAATACCAGACCACCTGACTTGCCTCTCGAGAAATCTGTATTCAGGTCAGGAAGTGAAAGTTTTAGCTGGACATGGAAAATCAGACTGGTTCCAAACAGGAAAAGGAGTCCATCAAGGCTGTATATTGTCTCCCTGCTTTTTAACTTCTATGCAGAGTACATCATGGGAAATGCTGGGCTGGAAGAAACACAAGCTGGAATCAAGATTGCTTGGAGAAATATCAATAATCTCAGATATGCAGATGACACCAGAGAGTGAAGAAGAACTAAAAAGCCTCTTGATGAAAGTGAAAGAGGAGAGTAAAAACGTTTGCTCAAAGCTCAGCAATCAAAAAACGAAGATCATGGAATCTGGTCCCATCACTTCATGGGAAATAGATGGGGAAACAATGGAAACCATGTCAGACTTTTTCTTGGGCTCCAAAATCACTGCAGATGCTGACTTCAGCCACAAAATTAAAATACACTTACTTCTTGGATGAAAATTTATAACCAACATAGATAGGATATCCAAAAGCAGAGACATTACTTTGCCGACGAAGGTCCGTCTGGTCAAGGCTATGATTTTCCCTGTGATCATGTATGGATGTGAGCGTTGGACTGTGAGGAAGGCTGAGCACCAAAGAATTGATGCTTTTGAATGGTGATGTTGGAGAAGGAACTTGAGAGTTCATTGGACTGCATGGAGATCCAACCAGTCCATTCTGAAGGAGATCAGCCCTGGGATTTGTTTTGGAAGGAATGATGCTAAAACTGAAACTCCAGTACTTTGGCCACCTCATGCGAAGAGTTGACTCATTGGAAAAGACTCTGATGCTGGGAGGGATTGGGGGCAGGAAGAGAAGGGGATGGCAGAAGATGAGATGGCTGGATGGCATCACTGACTCGATGGACATGAGTCTGAATGAACTCCGGGAGTTGGTGATGGTCAGGGAGGCCTGCCATGCTGCGACTCATGGGTTCGCAAATAGTAGGACACGACTGAATGACTGAACTGAGCTGAAATGAACTGGCATGTTTTGCCTTGAGTTTATCCTGTTTGGAATACCCTGGGTCTCTTGAATTGGGTGATTATTTCCTTCCCCATTTTAGGGACGTTTTCAACTATTATCCCCTTAAGTATTTTTTCATGGTCTTTCTTTTTGTTTTCTTCTGAGACTCCTACGATTCGAATGTTTGGGCATTTAACACTTTCCTGATGGTCTCAGATTGTCCTCATTTCTTTTAATTCGTTTTTATTTTTTCCTCTCTGATTCACTTATTTCTACCATTCTATCTTCTAATTCACTAATGCTATCTTCTGCCTCTGTTATTCTACTACTTGTTGCCTCCAGAGTGTTTCTCATATCATTTATTGCATTATTCATTGTATATTTACTCTTTTTTATTTCTTCCAATCCTTGTTAAACCTTTCTTGCATCTTCTCATTCCTTGTCTGTGATTCCATTGTTATTTCAAGATTTTGGATCATTTTCACTATCATTATTCAGAATTCTTTATCAGGTACATTCCCCAACTCTTCCTCTTTTGTTTGGTTTGGTGGGCATTTATCTTGTTCATTTACCTGCTGGTTATTCCTCTGTCTTACTTATGTTTTGATTGGTGGGTTGTTTTCTCAGTAGTATTTATAGCTGAATGTTGTGATGCATGAGCAGCTTGCATGTTTTGGAGATTAATTTTGTCGTTAGTTTTTCAGTTGCTATTATTTTCTCCCAATTCTGAAGGCTACATATTCACCTTAATTATATTTTCCTTCATTGTACCAAAGCTATAGAGCTTAATTAGGTTTCTTTTTAAAAATTTTGTTTTTATTTCCTTTACTCTAGGCAATGGGTCATAGAGAATCTTATTGTGACTTATTTTGGGGTGGTTATACCTATGTTTTACTGTAAGGGTTTTATATTTTCTGGTCTTACATTTACATTTGTAATCCATTTCGAGTTTATTTTTGAAAGTGATGTTATATTGTGTTCTGGTTTCTACACATAGCAGTCCAGTTTTCCTGGTAACACTTTTTGAGGAAAATGTATATTTATGTTGCAAAATTTGCCTCCATTGTCAAAGATAATGGGTGCATGTATTTATTTTTGGACTTTATATTTTGTTCCATTGGTCTATATTTCTATACTTGTTCAACTTTCATACTCTCTTGATAACATTGTAGTGTAGGCTGAAGTCAGAAAGTTTAACTCCTCTAGTTCAATTCTTCCTCAAAATTGGTTTGGGTCTTCGAGGTCATATATTTTCATGCAACTCATAAAATAATTTGTTCCAGTTTTATGAAAAATATTGTTGGTAGTTTGAGAGGTATTGCATTGAATCTATCGATTTTTTGGGGTGGAGTATTCATTTAACTATAGCAATTCGTCCAATCCAAGAACATGATATATTTTTACATCAATATATGTTTTGATTTCTTTCATCAGTGCTTTTTTTAAAATCTCTCTGGGAAAGAGAAAGTTGCTCAGTCATGTCTGACTCTTTGCAATCCCATCAGTTTATGCAGTTTGTAATTCTCCAGGCCAGAATGCTGGAAAGGGTAGCCTTTCCCTTCTCCAAGGTATCTTCCCAATCCAAGGAACAAACACAGGTCTCGCACATTGCAGGAGGATTCTTCACCAGCTGGGCTGCATGGGAAGCCCAAGAATATTATAGTGGGCAGCTTATCCATTCTTCAGGGGGTCTTCCTGACCAAGGAATTGAACAGGAGTCTCCTTCATTGCAGGCAGCTTCTTTACCAATTGAGCTATCAGGGAAGCCCTTTGTCTCTATGCAATTTTTTTTCTAGTTATTTTATTCCTTTGGTTGCAATGGTGAACAGGATTGTTCTTTAATTTCTCTTTCTGATTGTTTCATTGTTAGTGTATACGAATATAAGGGTTTCTGTGTATTACTTTTATACCCTGTACATTTACTCTATTCATTGATTAACTCCAGTAATTTTCTGGTGGCATGTCTTGGATTTTCTGTATAAAGGATACAGGGAGTTTTACCTCTTCTTTTCCAGTGAGGATTCTTTTTGTATCTGTTTCTTCTTTGAAAGTTGTGGCTAGAATTCTCAAAATTAGTAGTGATGAGTGTGGGCACCTTTGTCTTAATGCTGATTCTAAAGGAAATGCTTTAAGTTTTTCATTATTGACAATAGTGTTTGCAGTGGCTTTGTCATATTTGGCTTTCATTATGTTGAGATATGTTCCATCTATGACTACTTTGGCAGAGAGTTTTTTCCTAAGAAACTCAGAATTTTGTTGAATTCAAATTTGAATTTTGTACTGTTTAGCCTTCAAATTATTTGTGTTTCCTCTAGCTGTTTTTCCCCCCTGTAGTTGATATCTGATCTAACAACATTGTGATCTGAAAATATGCTAGAAAATATTACAATTTCTTGAATTTACCAAGGTTAGATGTGGCCTTGGATGTGATCTGTCCTAAGATAATGTTCCATTTGCACTTGAGAAAAAGGAGAGAAATGTGAAATCCTTTCTTTTGGGGTGAGATGCCCTATAGATTAGATATAAATTAGGTGAAGTTGGTCTAATGTATCATCTAAGACTTGAGTTTTCTTTATTGATTTTCTGTCTGTATTATCTGTCCATGTAATAAGTGAAGTATTAAATGACCCAATAGTATTGATAGTGCTTATTTCTGCTCTAATTGTTGTTGGCATCTGCCTGTTGTATTGAGGTGCTCCTACATTGGGTGCATATAGTTTCTTCTTGGACTGCTACTTTGATTATTATGTAATGCAACCTTCTTTGTCTCCTATTGTACACATCGTCATCAGTCGTCTCTGACTCTGTGATCTCACAGATGGCAGCCCACCAGGCTCCTCTGTCCATGGAAATTTCCAGGCAAGGGTACTGGAGTGGGGTGCCATTGCCTTCTCTATTTTCTCCTATAGTGGTCTTTAATTAAAGTCCATTTATTTGGTATGAGTATTGCTCCTCCCACTTTCTTTTGCTCTCCACTTTCACAAAATAGCTTTTTCCTGGCCATCACTCAGTCTGTATGTATCGCTAGTTATGAGGTGGTTTTCTTGCAGGCAGTATATTCTTGTATGCATTCAACCAGTTTTTGTCTTTTCATTGCAGCATTTAGCCCATTTATGTTTAAGGTAGTTGTTGATAAGTATCTTGTTACCATTTACTATATAGTTTGTGAGTTTGTTTTTATAAAGCTCTTCTCTTTCTTATCTAATGAAGATCCTTCAGCATTTCCTGAAGTGCTGGTTTGGTGGTTTTGAATTCTAATTGATTGTGTTTGTCTGTAAAGCTTTTGATTTCTCTTTTGAATTAGAATGCTATCCTTGTTGGACAGAGTAATCTTGGCTGGATGTTTTTTTTTTTTTCCTATCATCACTTCAAGTATATCCTGCCATTCCCTTCTAAGCTGAAGAGTTTCTATTGTAAGATCAGCTGTTATCCTTATGCGGATTCCCTTCTATGATATGCGTTATTCCTTTGTTGCCTTTAATATTTGTTCATTGTGTATATTTATTTGTTTGTTTGTTTTTATTTCGATTAATGTGTGTTTTCACATGTTTCATCTTGGATTTAGCCCTATGGGAAACACTGGGTTTTTCATTTTCGGTGTCTATTCCCTTTCCCATTTCAGGGAAGGTTTTTTAACTTTTTTCTCCTCAAATATTTTCTCATGCCCCTTCATTTTGTCTTTGTTCTCTGGGAAACCTATGATTTAAATGTAGGGGCATTAAACATTGTCCCAGAGGTCTCTGAGGCTGTCTTCATTTCTATCTTTCTCTCTCTCTCTCGCTCTCTTTTTTTTTCCTGTTTTGCTTCATTTATTTCCAACATTCTATCTTCCAGCTCACTTAGTCTTCTTTCTGCCTCACTTACTCAACTGTTTCTATTGTCCAGAGTGATTACTCTCTCAGTTATTGCATTGCCTATTATTGATTGACTACTCATTATTTCTTTTAGGTCCATTTAAGACACCGCTTTCATCTTCTCAATCCATGTCTAAAGTCTATTTATCTGTAGCTCCATTTGTTCCCAAGACTTTAGATATTAATATGCTGAATTGTTTTTCCTGTAGACTTCCTACCTCCTCCTCTTTCATTGGTTTTTTGTTGAGTTTTATTGTTTTCCTTCTCCTGCTGGATATGCCTCTGCTTTTTCACATTGTTTAGATGGCTGTCTATAAGGCCTATTTTCTGCAAACAGGAGGGTCATCATTGCTATTAATTGTGTAGTCTTCTCCCAGTGAATGTGGTGGGACCAGTGCCTTGAGAAGGTTTTCTAGTTGAGAGGATTTTTGTTATTTTTGTTGTTATAGGAGATCACTGTGAATCTAATTTTTTCTTAGAGACAATGCAGTGTCCATTAGAGAATTATGGGTCTCTATTATGGCTTTGATTCCAGTTGAACTATTTCAAATCCTTGAACATAATGATGTGAAAGTGATGCACTCAATATGCCAGGGAATTTGAAAATCTCAGCAGTGGTTTGGCAGGAAACAGTCAGTTTTCATTCCAATCTCAAAGAAAGGCAGTGCCAAAGAATGCTCAACCTACCATGCAATTGTACTCTTCTCACATGCTAGCAAAGTAATACTCAAAAATCTCCAAGTCAGGCTTCAGCAATACATGAACTGTGAACTTCCAGATGTTCAAGCTTGTTTTAGAAAATACGGAGGAACCAGAGATTAAATTCCCAACATCTGCAGGATCTTCAAAAAAGCAAGCAAGTTCCAGAAAAACACCTATGTCTGCTTTATTGACTATGCCAAAGCCTTTTACTGTATGGATCAAAATAAACTGTGGAAAATTCTGAAAGAGATGGGAATACCAGACCGCCAGACCTGTCTCTTGAGAAGCCTGTATGCAGGTCTGGAAGGACAGTTAAAACTGGACATGGAACAACAGAATGGTTCCAAATAGTAAAAGGAGTACCTCAAGGCTGTATCTTGTCACTCTGCTTATTTAAGTTCTATGCAGAGAAATGCTGGACTGGAAGAAACAAAAACTGGAATCAAGATTGCCAGGAGAAATGTCAATAAATTCAGATATGCAGATGACATCACCCTTATGGAAGAAAGTGAAGAGGAACTGAAGACCCTCTTGATGAAAGTGAAAGAGGAGAGTGAAAAAGTAAGCTTCAAGCTCTACATTAGGAAAACTGAGATCATGACATCCTGTCCGTTTAATGGCAAATAGATGGGGAAACAATGTAAACCGTGGAAGACTTTATTTGTGGGGGCTCCAAAATCACTGCAGATAGTGACTACAGCCATGAAATTAAAAGATGCTTACTCATCCTAGACATCATAAAAGAAGACCGGGAGCTGACTGTGGCTCAGATCATGAAATCCTTATTGCCAAATTCAGACTTAAATTGAAGAAAGTAGGAAAAACCACTAGGCCATTCAGAAATGACCTATATCAAATCCCTTATGATTATACAGTATAAGTGAGAAATAAATTTAAAGGATAGATCTGATATGGTGCCTGATGAACTATGAATGGAGGTTCATGATATTGTACAGGAAACAGGGATAAGGACTATCCCCAAGAAAAAGAAATTCACAAAAACAAAATGGCTACCTGAAGAAGCCTTACAAAAGGCTGTGAAATGAAGACACGTGGAAGACAAAGGAGAGAAGGAAACAAAGTGGAAGTGAAGTTGTTCAGTCGTGTCCGACTCTTTGTGACCCCATGGACTGTAGCCTACCAGGCTCCTCCCTCTATGGGATTCTCCAGCAAGAGTACTGGAGTGGGTTGCCATTTCCTTCTCCAGGGGATCTACCCAACTTAGGGATCAAACCCGGGTCTCTCGCATTCCAGGCAGACGCTTTAACCTCCGAGCCACCAGGGAAGCCCAGAGAAGGAAAGATATATCCATTTGAATACAGAGTTCCAAAGAATAACAAGGAGAGATAAGAAAGCCTTCCCCAGTGATTACTGCAAATAAATAGAGGAAAACAATAGAATGAGAAAGACTAGAGGTCTCTTCAAGAAAATTTGAGATATCAAGGGAATATTTCATGCAAAGATAGGCACAATAAAGGACAGAAATTATATGGGCCTAACAGAAGCAGAAGATATTAAGAAGTGGCAAAGAATACACAGAACTGTACACAAAAGATCTTCACAACCCAAATAATCATGATTATGTGATGACTCACTTAGAGCCAGACATCTTGGAATGTGAAGTCAATTGGGCCTTAAAAATCATCTCTATGAACAAAGTCAATGGAAGTGATAGAATTCCAGTTGAGCTATTTCAAACCCTAAAAAAAATATGCTATGGAAGTGCTGCACTCAATATGTCAGCAAATTTGAAAAAAAAAAAAAAAAAAAACTCAGCAGTGGCTCCGGACTGGAAAATGTCAGTTTTCATTCCAATCCCAAAGAAAGCCAAGACCAAAGAATGCTCAAACTACGCACACAACTACAAACTATACCACACAACTACGCACTCATCTCACACGCTAGTAAAGTAATGCTAAAGATTCTCCAAGCCATGCTTCAGCAAAATATGAACCACAAAATTCCAGATGTTCAAACTGGTTTTCAAAAAATCAGAAGAACCAGAGATCAAATGGCCAACATCCTCTGGATCATCAATAAAATAAGAGAGTTCCAGAAAAAAGATGTACTTCTGCTTTATTGACTATGCCAAAGACTCTGACTGTGTGGATGATAATACACTTTGGGAAATTGTGAAAGAGATAGGAATACCGAAGCAGCTCACCTGCCCCTTGCGAAGCCTCTATTCAGCACAGAAAGCAGCAGTTTGAACTGGACATGGAACAACTGGTTCCATAAAGGAATAGGAGTACCTCAAAGCTGTATATTGTCATTCTGCTTATTTAACTTCTATGAAGAGTACATCATGAGAAACACTGTGCTGGATGAAACACAAGCTGGAATCAAGTTTGCCAGGAGAAATAACCTCAGATATGCAGATGACACCATCCTTTTGGTAAAAACGGAAGAACAGAAGAGCCATTTGATGAAATTGAAAGAGGAAAATGAAAAACTTGGCTTAAAGCTCAACATTCTGAAAACTAAGATTATGGTATCTGATTCCATCAATTTGTGGCAAATAGATGGGGAATCAGTGTTTGACTTTCTTTTGGGGGTCTCCAAAATCACTGCAGATGGTGATTGCAGCCATGAGTTTAAAAGATTCTTACTCCGTGGAAGGAAACTTATGACTAACCTAGACAACATATTAAAAAGCAGAGACATCACTTTGCCAACAAAGGTCTGTCTAATCAAAGCTATGGGTTTTCTAGTAGCACAGATGTGAGAGTTGGCCTGGAAAGAAACTGAGCATCGAAGAATTGATGCTTTTGAACTGTAGTGTTGGAGAAATCACTTGAGAGTCCCTTGTACGGCAATGAGATCCAACAAGTCCATCCTAAACATGAGTCCTTAATATTCATTGAAAGAACTGATGCTGAAGCTGAAACTCCAATACTTTGGCCACCTGATGTGAAGAGCTGACTCATTTGAAAAGACCCTGATGCTGGGAGAGATTGAGGTCCAGAAGAGAAGGGCATGACAGAGGATGAGATGGTTTGATGGCATCACTGACTCAGTGGACATGAATTGAGTAAACCTTGGGAGTTGGTGATTGACAGTGAGGCCTGGTGTGCTGCAGTCCATGGGGTTGCAAAGAGTCAGATACAACTGAGTGACTGAACTGAGAAGATTGTCTTTTAATTTTCTTGAGTGTGTTCTTGTTTTGCTGGAAGATGAGCATGGGATGTCTTGCACTGGAGCTTGCTGCTCTTGGATGTAGCTTGCTTTCAGTGTAGGCATGTATCCTTTTGGATGGGATCTTGTCTATCACTATTCCCTGGGTCCAGGGTTTCTATGATGATCCAAAGTTCTGGTGCTTAGCTACCTGCCTCTGGTTTTTGGTTCCCCTCTTCCAGTAACCTCAACACTATTTTTTCAACATTGCCCAGAAGGCAAAACCCTGTGTTAGTGGTGAAATAACTCCACATCCTGAACAGTCAAGGGACCACAGTGTTATATATATCTAAAAGAAGAAGGAAGAGCTAGATAGAAGTGATCAGGAGGAGAAAAGATAGTCAAAAGGGAAGAGAGCAATCAAGCCTGTAATCAAATCCCTGAGTAAAAATGGATATTAAAAAATTGACTGTTAATGCTATAAAACTAATTACAAATATCAGATAGCAAAAATTAAAAATCTAGACTAGAATTTGGACTCCTAAATGTACCATATGAAATAAACCGAAGCAATCGAACACAAAAAATAGGAAAAAACAAAATGTGGAGTCAGTTCAGTGTAAGGTAATCCCTTGTTCTAGCTTGCACTTTTTCTCAAAGTCTGCAATTGTTCTTAAATCCAGTTTTACTGTTTGATTCAATCTGTTGCACCTTCTATTTCTGGATTGGTTCTCCTGTCTTATCTTTACTCAGGCTGGTTTGCAATTCTCTTCAGTATCTAATCTAAGCCTTGATAGGAAGAGGCGACTGTAGACCCTTATTCAGGGTCACTTGCTCTGTTGTGTTGTGGAGAGGCAGGAACACTGCAAACAAATACCCCTGGGATTTGTGGGGAGCTCTTGTAGTGAATGGACAGCACAGAGTCTCCCAAAGTCCAAGGTGATGTGCACTTCTCAGATCCAACCGCTCAAGCTCCTGGGTGCTCCATGAGGGCACAGTCACAGGTGGGCCTTGTATCTCTTGCTCTTCCCATGCCCAAGCAGCCCAGACTCCCCAGTTCTCTGTCAGGGCACAGTTCAAGGTGGGTTCATTGTCTCCTGCACTTCCCAGGCCCAAGTTGCCCAGATTCCTGGGTGTTCTATGAATGCCCAGTCCCAATTGAGCCATTCATCTCCTGCTCTTCCCAGGCCCAAGTGGTCTAGTGTTCTGCCAGAGCTTAGTCCCAAGTGGGCTGTTTGTCTCATGCACTCCCCAGGTCGAAGCTGCTCAGGTTCCAGGATGTTCCAGAATGCACTGTTCCAGAAAGCCACTCAGGCTCGCAGGATAGCTGTGATGCCACATTCCCAGGTGGCCGCACTGCTCAGGTTCAATCTGGTCAGTTTTGCAGATACTTAACAAGGATACAGCTAAGAATACACCATGGGGTGTGCTGTGCATCTCCTCAAAGGATTTGTTCTCAGGTTATGACATTCTTGACAGCTATAAACTGTCCCAGATCCCAGGAAGCTATGGTTAGCTGCTGCTCATGGATAAAGTCTGCTCACAGCTTGGCAGGAGATGCAGTCTCCTGTGCCTAGATCATGGCCTTCTACCTCTGGTTGTCAACATTCTGAATCTTTGGCCCTCCTGAGAGGGCCATAATGGAAGCTGACTTGTTCCCTTTTGGTAAATACTAGGGTATAGTCTGTTCTGTGAGCAGGTCAGGGGTCCCAGTTTGGTCTTAGAGCCTTCCCATGGGAACATAACTTTTCTTTCTTTTTTTTTAATTTTGTCTATCTGACATTCTGTGGTTAATGCTGCTACATCATATTAGTCTTCTCAGAGTGTTCTCAGGACATTCAAACCCCGTCTTCATTCTAAGGACTGAAGATGCAGAGGGCACCTCTGTACATAGTCTCCACTCATTGTAGGTGGACACGAGACTGTGAGGCAATTCTCCATTGATAATTGCCTTTTTGGCTTGAATTCTGATATGATTTTTGGTGTTTTTTGTTTGTTTGTTTGTTTTTTCGGGGGGGGGGGGGAAGTGGGTGGTTATAATACCCTCTGAGATTCCAAAGCGGCCCGCTGAATCAATCTCTGAGAGGGTTTCCTGTGGTATGACAACTTCTCCTTCTCAAATAGCTTAAGATGAATGGTGCCAGATTCATGATCTCTGAAGAAAAAGATTTAACTTCAAGACCAGTGACCAGGCTTGATCACTCAAGAGCCCTTGCATAGCAGAGTTATTAAAGTAAGAAAAAGGACAGAGAAAGCTTCTGACATAGACATCAGAAGGGGGCCAAAGAATGCCCCCTTTGCTAGTGTTAGCAAGGGAGTTACACACATTCTAATTTAGTTTGTGAAAATTTTACCAGACCTACTCCCACAATTTATATTTTAGGATAACAAGGTTAGAATTTAACAATAGAAAGATCCTACCAGACTCACTACCATAATATACCTTCTAAAATATTAGGACTAGTCAGGTTTTCAGGAAGGAGAAACTGTCCTCAAGCACGATAGATTGTTGCTATATAATCCTAATTACAGAGTTTAAACAGTTGTTTGCTATGTAATCAACAGTTCCAGGATTAAAAAAAAAAAAAAGATTATGTGACTACTGCTGCTGCTAAGTCGCTTCAGTTCTGTCCGACTCTGTGCGACTCCATAGACGGCAACCCATCAAGCTCTGCCATCCCTGGGATTGTCCAGGCAAGAACACTGGAGTGGGTTGCCATTTCCTCCTCCAATGCATAAAAGCAAAAAGTGAAAGTGAAGCCACTTAGTCATGTCCAACTCTCAGCGACTCCATGGATTGCAGCCCACCAGGCTCCTCTGTCCATGGGATTTTCCAGGCAGGAGTACTGGAGTGGGATTCCATTGCCTTCAATCTTTCCCAGCACTGGGGTCGTTTGCAAGAGTCAGTTCTTTGCATCATGTAGCCAAAGTATTGTAGCTTCAGCTTTAGCATCAGTCCTTCCAATAAATATTCAGGACTGGATTTCTTACTGACTGATTTTATTGGGACTCTCAAGAGTCTTCTCCAATACCACACTTCAAAATCATCACGATTTCAGGGCTCAGCTTTCAGTATAGTCCAACTCTCACATCCATACATGACTACTGGAACAATTATAGCCTGGGGTAGAAATACTTTTGTTGGCAAAGTAATATCTCAGTTTTTAAATATGCTGTCTAGGTTGGTCATAGCTTTTCTTCCAAGAAACACATATTTTTTAATTTTATGCTGCAGTCACCATCTACAGTGATTTTGGAGCCAAGTAAATAAAGTCTCTCACCATTTCCAGTGTTTCCCCATCTACGTGCCATGAAATGATGGGACCAGGTGTCATAATCTTCGTTTTTGAATGCAAAGGTTTAAGCCAGCTTTTTCACTCTCCTGTTTCACTTTCATCAAGAGGCTGTTTAGTTCCTCTTCACTTTCTGCCATATGGGAATTGTCATCTGCCTATCTGAAGTTAATATTCTCCCAGCAATCTTGATTTCAGCTTGAGGTTCATGCAATCTGGCATTTCACATGATGTACTCTATGTCTAATATAAATAAGCATGATTACAGTCCATTGTTGCATGTCTGGTTCTAGAATCAGTCTCTATCCCTAAATCCTTTGTCTCTCTTTTCCTGTTTACCTCTTTTCCTACATCATTTTGAGTAAATTGATTGGCCTCTCTGGGTATCTGGTGTCCTCTGCCAGCATATAGAACTTGTATTTTGAAAGTTACTCCATAGGCTGACAATCTTTTTAAGTATTTACTGGGGAAAAATTGAACCTTGCCATATTTCACTGCCATCTTTGGACCAGTGTACTGAGTTTATATTCAAAGGTATGCATTCTGCCACTACTAAGCAAGTGCTCTAATGTAGGCACACTGTCAATATAATACTGTCAAGTACTATTGAGCTCATAGTGTGAAGCATGCACGCAATGAAGCTACTGAGCTCACCCTCTGTAGTATGCATCCAGCAGCTACTTAGTTTGCACTCTGAAGTATGCTTCTTGCTACTGGTGTGCCCCACTCTGTGACAATTATGCTGCAACTCATGATCTGGCACTCATGAGTGCATGAACCACTACTCCTGATTATGTATGCAGAAACTACTGCAGTTGAAATCACGAGTTTGCATTCTGCTTTTACTGAGGACTAAATTAGAACAGATGTACTAATTAGCTTGCACTCTGGATAATACATTACAACTTTAGGGCATAAATATCTCAACCAAGTGTGTCTGTGCTCTGGAACTGGCATGCCGTAACGACTGAAATGCAAGAAGCTTTTCACAACTACTGACCCCTGATTTCAAACCACTGCTGCTGCTGCTAAGTCACTTCAGTCTTGTCTGACTCATGGATTTTGCACTACTGAGGTTTACTCAGAAGCGTATCTCCCGTCATGACTGTGTGTGCCTTCAAGAGCCAATGTTCTGACACTACTGAGACTGTGCTTTAGAGTAAAAATGCCTGAACTACACAACTGCACACTGAATCATGCATCCCAGCAGCATTAATCCTAGTACTATGGCACACTTGTTACTTCTGAGTCCTTACACTAAGCAGGCATGGCACAGTTGGTGAGCATGTGGTCTAGAGCATGTGTGTGGCTATTACTAACTTTGCACTCTGAAGCTTGTGTCTTGCTGCTTGTAAGCCCAGGCCCCAAAACACTCATGCTCCAGCTACTGATTTTGCACCCTCGTACACTGTTTTATCACTCCTGAGCCTGCCTTGTAGAGCATGAGTTCTACTACTACTAATCTTGCTCCATGGCCTGTGTGCTTAAACTAGTGAGCCCACACTCTGCAGCTGAAATTTGCCAAAGACGTGGCTTGCCCTCTGTGGCTTATGTTCCCCCACTATTCTTCCTGTACCCTAGAGAAAGTGTTCCAGCTATTGAGGTTGCACTCTGGAGGACCTATTTCAGGAAAATGGGGGATGAATTGTAAATCACATATCCTACCCACGAGTGAACCATCATTCTAGATCAACTGTGTGACCACTAGCCATCTTTAATTCTGAAGCATTAAAGTCACTTCCTTGAGATATTGGTCTAGAAGGTGTGTGCAACAACTATTCCAGTGGCGTTTTATACCAGCCATTATGCTGCTAGTCATCCAGCACTCTAGACTGTTCAAGCTCTGAACAGTGTGATGTGCCACAACTACAGGCCTGGTGTACACTTTATATTTCCTGCCTTAAATGACCACACGTCACAACAAACATATGCCACAACCCTTGTGCTTGCACTGTTGAGGAGCTGCCTTCCCACTGGACTTGCATGACAGAGCAGGGGTATCATACTTTCTTAATTTGATCTCTGGATATGCACCCAAAAATAAAAATTCAGCATTCAAGTGAATATGTCCCTCAATTACTGAGTCCGCACTGTTGAGCAAGGGATCTGCAACTTCTGAGACAACACTCTGAAGCATACTTAGAGCAGGCATGCTTCATCTGCTGAGCTTAACTCTTCAGCATGGATCTCAACAGTGAAACACACTTTAGACATATCCCTGTTAATGCAAACCCATGATCTAGAGCACTCATGCTTCAAATACTGAATCTTTGCTTTAGAGAACATGTGCTTCATCTCCTGAGATTGCTCTTTTGAGGATTTTTCCACCACTACTAAGACTGTGCTCTGGAGCAGACGTGCCACAAATAGTAGGATGGCACTTTGGAGCCTGCATGCATCACTACTGTGTCTGAGCTGTAGCATAAAAGTACTGAAACTGCTTAGCTTGAATCTGGAGCATATGTTTTGCCACTAGTGTGCTTGCACTTTAGAACAGGCTGTCTGAAGCTATCCCACTGGCACTGGCAACATGCATCCAGCCACTACTGAATGCGCAGTAGAGCACAGTTCCTACCACTATTGAACATGTACTCTACCACAAGATGTCTAAAACTGCCCAGTTGCATCGTGAAGCATATTTCTTTCCACAACCGAACTTTCATTCTACAGCAAATGTTACACAACCACTGATCTTATGCTGTAGAATCGGTGCACCATAAATAATTTCCTTAACATCTGAAGCATGGGTTTGGCCAACACTAAATCCATGCTTTAGATAAGCTGTGCTGAAATCACTGAACTTGCCCTTAGGAGTATATCTGAACTCACATTTTATAGCATGCCTATTACCACTGTGAATTATGTACTCTAAAACTATTGTGAGATGAAAGATGGATGGAGCTGTAGGTGGATGTGGAGTACATTTCTCCATGTATACATCAGGCATAAGCCTTCAGACACATAAGATTAATCAGAACAACAACTGAAAGTGGACAGGAATACTTGATCAGTGTAAAATAATATATAGAACCATTTAAAACTTAGTAGGATGAAAGAGCTGGGGAGGGGAGAAACAGGAGTGTTAGTAGGACTGGATCTGCCCTCACTGGGTGAAGGAACTGAAGCAAGGGTCCAACCCCACATTGGGGCAATTTTCGGAATCACAGAATAGAATAATTGTTTTACAATTAGACCAGTTCTGCAAGGAACAAGGGGGAAATGATCTTAAAGGACAGATTTTTTAAACAGTCAGCTCCAGATATCCGTTGTAAGCTATTAAAACTGGTGTATAGGCAAAATCGAAGATCATGGCACCTTGTCCCATCACTTCATGGAAATAGATGGGGAAACAGTGGAAACAGTGTCATACTTAATTTTGGGAGGCTCCAAAATAACTGCAGATGGTGACTGCAGCCATGAAATTAAAAGACACTTACTCCTTGGAAGAAAAGTTATCACCAACCTAGATAGCATACTGAAAAGCAGAGACATTACTTTGCCAACAAAGGTCCGTCTAGTCAAGGCTATGGTTCTGCCTGTGGTCATGTATGGATGTGAGAGTTGGACTGTGAAGAAAGCTGAGCGCTGAAGAATTGATGGTTTTGAACTGTGGTGTCGGAGAAGACTCTTGAGAATCCCTTGGACTGCAAGGAGATCCAACCAGTCCATTCTGAAGGAGATCAGCCATGGGATTTCTTTGAAGGAATGATGCTAAAGCTGAAACTCCAGTACTTTGGCCACCTCATGTGAAGAGTTGACTCATTGGAAAAGACTCTGATTCTGGGAGGGATTAGGGGCAGGGGGAGAAGGGGATGACAGGATGAGATGGCAGGATGGCATCACTGACTTGATGGACATGAGTCTGAGTGACCTCCGGGAGTTGGTGATTGACAGGGATGCCTGGTGTGCTGCAATTCATGCGGTCACAAAGATGTGGACATTACTGAGCGACTAAACTGAACTGATGGGCCAAATCTGTCTTAGATACTCTGTTACAACTGGTCAGACAGTCTACTATTGTAGGGAATATAAGGAAGCAAAAGAAAGGAGGAAAAAGACAAAGGAAAAGGCAGAAGCCTTCTCAATGACTATGAAAAATATTCTTAAACAGCCTGAGAAAAACGCCTAGAGGGACCCAGGTGCAAAGGGATGGGCTTGCTATTACTCTGCAAAGGAGGGCACCTCAGCAGGCATCTAAGACCACTCCCCCCCCCCAACCCCTGGCTCCATGTCCAGTTTGCAAAGGACCACACTGGAAGAGAGACTGCCCCCAGAGGCATACATGTCTAGGGTCAGAATCTCAAGGCAATCAGGCTGAAGGTGTCCAGGAGTCCCCACCCAGGCTCCCATCCTCATTACACCTGAGAAAAGCTGGGTATTAATAATTTGGGGGGAGGGTAATCAATCAATTTCCTTTTAGATACTGGAGAAACTTACTCTGTCCTTACTGAAGCACCTGGCCCACTTTCTTCCCATCCACTCTGTAAAGGGACTGTCTGGATGAGCCAAAACATATCATTTCAATTATTCTTTGTCTTGTAAGTGAGATTCTGTAGTATTTTCACATGAGTTTCTGATCATGCCAGAATCCCCCTTACCCTTTTTGGGAAGGGATATACTAAGGAATGTCCATGCCTCTGTTTTCATGAATATGGAACCCTCCCTTTCTCTCTGTTTAGTTGAACAAAATGTAAATCCTAGAGTATGGGCTGATGGAAAATCTATGGGTTGAACACAAAATGCCATTCCTGTAGTTGTCAAGCTCAAAGACCCTCACTTACGTCCCCATAAGAAGCAGTGTTAACTGAAACCTGAGGTTAAGGAAGGGTTAAAACCCATTATCAAAAATTTAAAGGAGCAGGGACTATTAATTCCCTGTAACAGTCCTTGCAACAATCCTATTTTGGGTGTAAAGAAATCAAATGGTAAATGGAGACTAGTTCAAGATTTACAAATAATAAATGAGGGTTTAGTTCCTTTACACCCCGTGGTGCCTAATCCTTATACTCTATTGCCTGAAATTCTTGAATGAGCCAAATATTTTATCAGTAATTTATTTGAAAGATGCTTTCTATTCTGTGCCTTTGGTGGACGAAAGTCAATTTCTATTTGCCTTTGAAGATCCACCGCTGCTGGCTTCTCAGTTAACCTGGACAGTTTTCCCCAGGGATTTCGTGACAGTCCTCACTTATATGGACAAAGTTTATCATGGGATCTACAAAACTTTAATAGCTCTGAAATAGTGATGTTAAAATATGTAGTTGACATTTTGTTCTGTGCTGAGACAGAGGAAGATTGCTCACGAGGCTCAGAAGATTTATTATGCTTTCTGGCAGGCTGTGGTTACAAGGCATCAAGAGAAAAGGCTCAGCTTTGTCAACAATCAGTTAGATATCTGGGCCTAATCATATCAGAAGGGACTAGGGCCATAGGCCCTGAGAGAATTAAATCATCTCCTACCTATGACTTTAAGACAATCAGAGGATTTTGTGAATCACAGGTTGCTGTCACATTTGGATTCCGGGTTATGGGGGACTTGCCCAGCCTTTATATAAACTTCTAGCTAAAACTCAGCAGGCCCAAACCAACAAACTGGTTTGGTCTCCACATACTAAAAAGGCTTTTAAGGTTCTTCAGACTTCTTTCATGCAGCTCCAGCTCTAACCTTGCCCACAGTGTCAGAATTTAATTTGTTTGTCACTGAAAGAAAGGCTGTGGCCTTGGGAGTTTTGATGCAACCGCGAGGGCCTCACCAGCAAACTTCTGCTTATCTAAGCAGATAATTATATGTAATTTCATGTGGGTGGCCTCACTGCCTAAGAGTAATTGGGGCAGCAGCTTTATTAGCACCTGAAGCTTTAAAAATAATCAATGGACGAAACCTTACTATACTGACTTCTTATGATGTGAGTGGATTCTTAAATTCTAAGGTTAATATTTGGATGAAAGACAGTAGGCTTCTTACATGTCAGTCGTTGTTAGAAGGACCAGTAACTAAGCTTAAAGTTTGTGGAAATTTAAATCCTGCCACTTTCCTTCCTGAGAAGGAAAATGAATTACCTCATCACAGTTGTTCCCAATTCCTAACTCTAAACTATGCAGCTCAGGAAGATCTAATGGATATCCCATTAGACAATCCTGACCTGGAAATATTTACACATGGCAGTTCTTTGGTTTGGGATGGAAGGCGTAAAGCACGTTACACTGTGGTGACTGCTGAACAGGTTTTGGTAGCAAAATCTCTCCCTCAGGGAACCAGTGCTCAGTGGAGTTTGTGGCTCTGACCCGAGCTCTAGAGTTAAGCAAGGGACAGCAAGTGAATATCTACACTGATTCTAAGTATTCTTATTTGACTTTACATGCTTATGCTGCCATATAGAAAGAACAGCAACAGAATGCATTGCAAAGGGCACAACAGGGATCAGAGTAAAGTAGCTGAAGGTAATCAGCTGGCTGACTGTCAGGCCAGAAGAGTAGCACTTTATGAAACCTCTTCACTACGGATGCCTTTGACCTGGACAGGTCCTGTGGAACAGGAAAAACCACAATATACTGAGGAAGAATTAGAAATATATGAGAAAAGAGGAGCAAAGATTACTGGTAAAAGATGGTTAAAGTCTGAGAATGGTTGATTAATAATTTCTGAAAATGCTTAGTAGAAAATTCTTAAGGGTATATATGAGAGTTTTCATTTGGGTACATAGAGTACTTACCAAATGGCTTCTCATTTGCTTGAAGGAAAAAAAAAAAAAAAGTAATGAAAACTTCAAAGAATATTATCAAAAGGTGTGAGGTTTGTCAGAAAAATAACCCAAAGACTGAAAAGCAAGCAAAATCTGGATAACAACGAAGTGGGAAGTACTCTGGAGAGGACTGGGAAATTTATTTTACTCATATGGCAAAAGCTGATAGATATTCTTGCTTTCAAGTTTTGATACATACTTTTATTGGATGGATTTAAGCTTTCACTCTCATAGTGAACAGGCTAAGGAGGATATAAAGTTTTTAATCCATGAAATTGTCCCTAGGTTTGGGCTGCCACAGAGCCTTCAGGGTGACAATGGCTCCATCTTTAAAGCTACTGTAACTCAGTTCAGTTCAACTCAGTTCAATTCAGTCACTCAGTCATGTCTGACTCTTTGTGACTGCATGAATTGCAGCACGCCAGACCTCTGTGTCCATCACCAACTCCTCGAGTTCACTCAAACTCACATCCATAGAGTTGGTGATGTTATCCAGACATCCCATCCTCTATCATCCCCTTTTTCTCCTGCCCCCAATCCCTCCCAGAATCAGAGTCTTTTCCAATGAGTCACCACTTCACATGAGGTGGCCAAACTACTGGAGTTTCAGCTTTAGCATCATTCCTTCCAAAGAACATTTAGGGCTGATCTCTTTCAGAATGGACTGGTCGGATCTCCTTGCAGTCCAAGGGACTGCCAAGAGTCTTCCCCAACGCCATAGTTCAAAAACATCTATTCTTTGGCACTCAGCTTTCTTCACAGTCCAACACTTACATCCATACAAAACCACTGGAAAAACCATAGCCTTGATTAGATGGACCTTTGTTGGCAAAGTAGTGTCTCTGCTTTTCGACATGCTGTCTAGGTTGGTCATAACTTGCCTTCCAAGGAGTAACCATCTTTTAATTTTATGGCTGCAGTCACCATTTGCAGTGATTTTGGAGCTCCCAAAAATAAATCTGACATGCTTTCCACTGTTTCCCCATCTATTTCTCATGAAGTGATGGGACCAGATGTAACTCAGGGAGTATCAAAAGCTCTAAGAATGGAATATCACTTACATTCGGGTCCTGGAGGCCCCAATCTTCAGAAAAGGTTGAAAAGCTAAGGACATTATCAAAAGACATCTGCACAAATTAACTCAAGATGCAGGACAATTTGATTTAAGTCCTACACATAGCTTTAATGAGGACTTGAACTGCCTTAAAAAAGGAGGGACTGCCCACCTTTTAATGTATTTATGGAAAGCCTTTCTTATGCACAGACATTGGTATAGACCCTGAAGCCTTGGAATTATGTAACTCAGCTCTCAGCTTTTCAACAGGCATTAACACAACTCCAGGAGACGACTCCTGACCAACTTCTGAATCAAGAAAGCCTTTTTTTGAGCCGGGAATTGAGGTCCTCAGAAAAACATTGGGATCTGAGGGCCCATCTCTGGAGCCCTTCTGGGAAGGCCCTTACCAGATTATTCTTTCTTTTCCCATAGCTGTCAAAGTACTAGAAATTGATTCATGGGTAGAACACACTCAAGTTAAGAGGTGGCACCACGACCAGAAGTGACTTCATTTTACGTCTTTACTTTCTATGCTCTGACTTTGTATTTGTCAGATGGGCCTGATATCTATGTGAGACTACTTCTTCTGACTCCAAAAATCCCGATTCTGCCCTTTGATTCACAAGAAAATGCCTTCCTCTCCTGGACTCACTCCTACTCTTAATTCCACAATTGGTCTAACTGCGGGATCTGTGGAGCACTCCCCTCTTCATCATGGAAGACTTCCTGTGGTGGACATCTCCACTTCAAGGAAAAGACTTTTTCCAAGTCTGTGAATACATTTGACAACAATCATATGGGATGCCTCTTCTTCATCTGATGACATCTAACACTCCTAAAATGGACTGGTGCAACACATTGTACTTTAACTATGTACATAATCTGATTTTTAACTTTGATTATAACTTGTTTAATGACTATTTTGCCCTGCATCTGTAACTGTGTAACTGGATTTGTTTCTAGTCGCACAAAAGCTTGTAAGTTACAAATGGTTGCTTGAACTACTGCTACTGCTAAAGCTTTTTCCAACCACTATTTGGAGCCCCATGATCAGATATCCTCAATATGAAGATTAGGAGAATGTGTTGCCTCATCATTTGAGAAACAACACCCCTTGTGAGCTTGAAAGCAGTTATGAAAAGAGAACTATGCCCTATTTCCCAACTCCACCCAAATACCTGTACAACTCAGGGCTGGTGCTTTACACCACGCAACAAGCAAGACAGAAACACAAACAAAATACTAAGGAAGATAGACTACCTTATGTCAGACTAAACCCATCAGTTCAGTTCAGTTCAGTCACTCATTCGTGTCTGACTCTTTGTGACACCATGAATCGCAGAATGCCAGGCCTCCCTATCCATCATTAACTCCCAGAGTTCACCCAGATTCACATCCATTGAGTTAGTGATGCCATCCAGCCATCTCATCCTCGGTCATCACCTTCTCCCCCTGCCCCTAATCCCTCCCAGAATCAGAGTCTTTTCCAATGAGTCAACTCTTCACATGAGGTGCCAAAGTACTGGAGCTTCAGCTTTAGCATCATTCTTTCCAAAGAAATCCCAGGGTTGATCACCTTCAGAATGGACTGATTGGATCTCCTTGCAGTCCACGGGACTCTCAAGAGTCTTCTCCAACACCACAGTTCAAACCATCAATTCTTCGGTGCTCAGCTTTCTTCACAGTCCAATTCTCACAGCCATATATGACCACAAGGAAAACCATAGCCTTGACTAGACGGACATTAGTTGGCAAAGTAATGTCTCTGCTTTTGAATATACTATCTAGGTTGGTTATAACTTTTGTTCCAAGGAGAAAATGTCTTTTAATTTCATGGCTGCAGTCACCATCTGCAGTGATTTTGGAGCCCCACAAAATAAAGTCTGACACTGTTTCCACTGTTTCCCCATCTATTTCCCATGAAGTGATGGAACCAGCTGCCATGATCTTGGTTTTCTGAATGTTGAGCTTTAAGCCAACTTTTTCACTCTCCTCTTTCACTTTCACCAAGAGGCTTTTTAGTTTGTAACTTTCTGCCATAAGGGTGGTATCATCTGCATATCTGAGGTTAATTGATATTTCTCCTGGCAATCTTGATTCCAGCTTGTGTTTCTCCCATTCCAGTGTTTCTCATGATGTACTCTGCATAGAAGTTAAATAATCAGGGTGATAATAAACAACCTTGACATACTCCTTTTCCTATTTGGAACCAGTCTGTTGTTCCATGTCCAGTTCTAACTGTTGCTTCCTGACCTGCATGCAGATTTCTCAAGAAGGAGGTCAAGTGGTCTGGTATTCCCATCTCTCTCAGAATTTTCCACGGTTTATTGTGATCCACACAGTCAAAGGCTTTCGCATAGTCAATAAAGAAGAAATAGATGTTTTCTGGAACTCTCTTGCTTATTCCATGATCCAGCTGATGTTGGCAATTTGATCTCTGGTTCCTCTGCCTTTTCAAAAACCAGCTTGAACATCTGGAAGTTCATGGTTCACGTATTGCTGAAGTCTGGCTTGGAGAATTTTGAGCACTACTTTACTAGCATGTGAGATGAGTGCAATTGTGAGGTAGTTTGAGCATTCTTGGGCATTGTCTTTCTTTGGGATTGGAATGAAAACTGATCTTTTCCAGTCCTGTGGCCACTGCTGAGTTTTCCAAATTTGCTGGCATATTGAGTGCAGCACTTTCATAGTATCATCTTTCAGGATTTGACATAGCTCAACTGGAATTCAATCACCTCCACCAGCTTTGTTCATAGTGATGCTTTCTAAGGCCCACTTGACTTCACGTTCCAGGATGTCTGGTTCTAGATGAGTGATCACACCATCATGATTATCCGGGTCATGGAGATCTTTTTGCACAGCTCTTCTTTGTATTCTTGCCATCTATTCTTAATATCTTCTGCTTCTGTTAGGTACATACCATATCTGTCCTTTATTGAGCCCATCTTTGCATGAAATGTTCCCTTGGCATCTCTCATTTTCTGGAAGAGATCTCTAGTCTTTCCAGTTCTGTTGTTTTCCTCTATTTCTTTGCATTGATCATTGAAGAAGGCTTTCTTATCTCTTCTTGCTATTCTTTGGAACTCTGCATTCAGATGCTTTTATCTTTCCTTTTCTCCTTTGCTTTTCACCTCTCTTCTTTTCTCAGCTATTTGTAAGGCCTCCTCAGGTAGCCATTTTGCTTTTTTGCATTTCTTTTCCATGGTGGTGGTCTTGATCCCTGTCTCCTGTACAGTGTCATGACATTAATTCCATAGCTCTTCAGGCACTCTTATCTATCAGATATAGGCCCTTAAATCTATCTCTCACTTCCACTGTAAAATCATAAGGAATTTTATTTAGGTCATACCTGAATGGTCTAGCAGTTTTCCCTACTTTCTTTAATTCAAGTCAGAATTTGGTAATAAGGACTAATCCTATAGACACCTGCAAATGACACGAACAGACATGGTCCCACTATTAGAGAGGGAAGACTCAGCTGTAGACTCAAGAACATATTTGTCAGTCTTTCCCACTCCAAATTCCACACTAGCCACTGACCAACTTTATTGACTTGGAGCGGAGACTAGGAGTAATAACTATAGCTGGGAACAAATGACCATTAACACAGTAAGTAAGGAAATGTAAAGAGACAAATATGTTGCGAGTAAAGGAACATGGCCAAAGCATAAAACATAATTAAATAAAAAATGGGCAGGATCACTGAAAACAAACTTGGAAGTTATGGTTATAAAGGTGATGAAACATTAGAGAAATGGAATGGAGAAAAGACGAGATAAATTTCTGAAGGGCCTTAAAAAAAGGAATAAGTAACAACAAATAATTATCAACACAAAAATGGCCTTTGGTCTACTATAGGCTAATACACACTGTTGTGCTGCAGAAACCAACACGCTTTGGAAATAAATTATCCTCCAATTTATAAATAAAGTTTAAAAAGAAACACAAGTTTTCAATGCCACAAGAGACCTGATAAAGTTAATTGATACTTATAGGACATTCCACATAAACACAGCAGAATATACATTTTTCTAAAGTGGAAATGAAATGTCTCCAGGATAAATCACAAACTGGATCTCAAATCAAGCCTTGGTAAATTTAAGATAATGATTATTATATCCATCAGTTTTTTTCATTTTTTCGTTTTTTTTTTTTTTTTTAACCACAACACTGTGATTTACACATCAGACTTTGGGTTGGGGACTGTGAAAAACACAAATCCGTGTATGCTAACAAGTAAAACCTCTACATGACCAAGAGATCACTAATGAAATCAGAGAGAAAATAAAAGAAAATTTCAGAAGCAAATAATATTAAAAATATGATTATCCAAAAGTTATGGAGCATGCTAAAGCAGTAAAAGAGTGAAGTTGATAAATACTACACATCTAAAGTAATCAACATACCCTGAAATCTAAAGCATTTAGAGAAGGAAGAAAAAAGCAGACAAAATTCCCCAGAGTAAATAGAAGGGGGAAATATAATAAAAATCAGAACAGAAATTAAAGAAAAATATATGATAAAAAAAAAAAAACAGCCTAAATAAGTATCACTAAAAGGGATCTCTTGGAGAGGAGAAACAAAATAGATAAATCATGGTCCAGATTTATCAAGAAAAACAAAAAAGGATAAACACAATCAAATTCAACATGCCAAAAGAATGACATTATAAATGATATCACAGAAATAACAAAGAATCATAAGAGACTAGAGCTAACAACTATAAGTCAGTAAAATTTAGAATCTGAAATCCATGGCAATTGCTCAGAAATTCAACTAAGAAGAAACAGAAAATATGAACAGAGTAATTACAAGCACTAATATTGAAATTGTGATGAAAATTTTCCATTTGACGCAATTAAAGCCAGATGACTTCACATGGAAATTTTACAAACCAGTCAGAGAACTGCTAACACAAGCACTTCTGAAGCTCTTCCATCCACAATTCTAGAGTGGGAGGACAACCCATAAACTCAAGCTACAAGGTCAGCACCACCCTGATACCAACACCGAGATAACACAGAAAAGGAAAGTTAGAGACCAATATCACATAGATGAACAGATGCAAACATCCTTAGCAGAATACAAGCAAAGAAATCTACCAATACTTTAAAAGGATCAAACACTGATATTAAGTGGGGGTTTATCCCAGATATGGAAACATTATTCAGTAGCTGCATATCAATGTATAGTGAAGGAGTAAAACCATATGATCACCTCAATAGATACTGAAAAATGTTTGATATAATTCAACAAATGTTTGTGATAGAAACTCTCCAAAAACTTAGCATAGCAAAAACTGCCTCAACTTAATAAAGGCACACAAATCAAAACTACAATGACATATCACCTTGCACCATTCTAAATGGCCATCATTAAAAAAAAAGAAAAGAAATTTGCAACAGGGGACTTCTCTGCTGGTCCAGTGGCTAAAACACCATGATCCCACTACAGGGGTCGCAGGTTTGATCTCTGGTCATGGAATTAGATTGCACATGCAGTGACTGAGGTTTGTGACAATCACATAAAGAAGTATATATATATATATGGTTATATAGTTATATAATTATAGTTATATATAGCTATATAATTGCATAATAATATATGAAGGAGATGGTGTGGACAAAAGGTAATCCTCTTACCCTCCTGCACTATAGTTAGGAATGTAAATGAATACTGCCATGATGCCAAACAGTATATGGGAGTTCTTTAGAAAATCAGGAATAAAACTACATTTAACCCAACAATCCCACTATTTGCCATATACTCAAAGGAAACCTTAATGAAAAATAGATATGTATGCCAGTAACAATTGCAACACCATTTAGAGTAGCCGATAAAGAGAAAAAACCTCACTGTCCGTTGAATGAGGAATGGTTAAAGGAACTATGGTACATGTACAGGATTAAAATTGTTTACTGATAAAAAGGAACGAAGCTGGTTTATTTGTAGAGGTGCAGATGAATCTAGAGGCTGTTACACAGTAAAGGAGTTAAAAAACAAAAAGCCCATTGTGATATATTAATGCATATAAGTGGAATATAGGAAACAGGTACTAAAGAACCCATTTGGAGTGTAGGAAGAGATGCAGTCATAGAAAACAGATTTATGCATACACTTTGGGAAGGAGAGAATGGAATAAATTGAACAAGTAGCACTGACATATGTAAAATACCAAGTATATAGTAGATAGCTAGTGCTATGGAGTGCTCTAGTGCAGTAGGTAGTGAGGTAGGAGAGGAGGATCAAGAGGGAAATGGGAAGACTGCTCAAAATGTAGGATCAGCCATATTTACTAGTAGCTGATTTATTTTGCTGGGCAGCGGAAACTAACACAACATTGTAAATTAATTATACTCTAGATTTTAATCATTTTGTTTCAAATGAAGAAAGAAAATCAATCCTTGGTGAACTTGTGCAAGTGACAAATAAAGCATCACAGTGCATGTCAAATAAAATGTGTACCTCAGTTCAGTTCCATTGCTCACTCAAGTCTGACTCTGTGTGACCCCATAAATCAGAGCATGCCAGACCTCTCTCTCCATCACCAACTCCCAGAGTTCACGCAGACTCATGTCCATCGAGTCAGTGATGCCATCCAGCCATCTCATTCTCTGTCGTCCCCTTCTCTTGTCCTCAATCCCTCCCAGCATCAGAGTCTTTTCCAACGAGTCAACTCTTCGCATGAGGTAGCCAAAGTACTGGAGTTTCAGCTTTAGCATCATTCCTTCCAAAGAAATTCCAGGTCTGATCTTCTTCAGAATGGACTGGTTGGATCTTCTTGCAGTCCAAGGGACTCTCAAAATTTTCTCCAACACCACAGTTCTAAAGCATCAATTCTTCAGCACTCAGCTTTCTTCACAGTCCAACTCTCACATTCATACATGACCACAGGAAAAAGCACAGACTTGACTAGACTGACCTTAGTCGACTAAATAATGTCTCTGCTTTTGAATAGGCTATCTACGTTGGTCATAACTTTTCTTCCAAAGAGTAAGCGCACCTAGGATTGCTTTATTAAATACAGAGCTAAGTTAGCCAGAATGCATTCAGAATCTACACCAAGTCCCTTCACTTCACTAATTTGTCATTGTTTCTTAAAGTAAAGAAGTGGTGTCTAAAGGTAAAGTAAACATATATGGTTATACGTTTTCATAAATCGATGTCACCAATTTACGAAACCATGAATTCCTTCCATTTTAATAAGTAATAGCATACCTTTCAGAAATATGCCAAGTGGGAATAAGTAAGCACAGGTTAACACTGAGGTGGTGCACAAGTATCCCTTATATTGCAAATATAGAATGTGCACTCCTGACTGGGAAAAATGCATAGCCCAGAAGTAGAGAATTATGTTTTCTTCCTCAGGTCTTTTCATCCTAAGAAGGATTTTTTTTAATTTTTTTTTCCTAAGAAGGATTTAATCATGAGGAGTAACTTTCAAGTATTGTGAAAAGACTGCTCTGAAGGATAGAAGGCTCCAGGTTTTACAGAAGTTTTGGTACAATGATCAGATACGGAGAATGTCCTAATATTATGGTTAATGAAATAAAAACTGGACACCTCAAATGACTGGATTGAGATAATTTCTGCTTGTGGGAAGATGCAAGAATCTGTGCTCCTTGGAATAATTCATTTGATAAGTACCTTAACTAGGACTGGTATCTGTTCTTTCTGTCTCAAGTCAGTTCTTCAGGCAACACTGGTGGAAGCAGCAGTAACTAAGGACGTGATAGTGGGCAACCTGATTGCATCAGGAGTTGCCCAGGTTTCACATTTATGGATGGATACAATGGCTTATGACTTGATGACAGCAGCATCATTTGTTTACTGATATGGCTGGCAAATTTCTTTGTTCACAGTGTGCTCTGTACTGTACAGACTCAGAAAATGTTACTATCTGTAAAAAGATTTTTATACTCTCACCGGAAGTGACTGTGGGCTTCTACCTCAACAGGACATACAAAGGGCCTAAAGTAATGTGAAAATGCCTAATATAGATTTAGTACAAATCCAAAAGAGAAAGGAAATGGAAAGCAAAATATAAATCTGAAAAACATGACCCGAAACAATTCAATATCAAGGAAGTGTAAATATATATGTGTATATGTATATTTACAATTATGTACCTACACTGATACATTCAAATAGACATATATACACATACTATTTATATATTTATCTTTAATCATATATATATATATATATGCACACACACATATATTTCCATATGTATCTGAACTTTCTCTGGAATATTCTCGAAAATAGGCTTTACATTAAGGCATAACAGAAGTCAGTATTTTAAATCATACCAACTATGTTCTCTGAAAACCAGAAGTGGAGCTAAATGTTAAAAATGGGATTCATGTCTGCAAATTTGGCAATGTGTATAAAATTTAACTAGATATTCCTAAAGAACCAATAATTTAACGTGTAAGTCACAAGGGAAATTAGAAAATTACCTGAGGTGAATATAACTGAAAGGCCTTTGAGCAAATCATTAGCTCCTGAAAAAATATATACCTGCAGTTATATATCAGAGAAGGCAATGGCATCCCATTCCAGTGTTCTTGCCTGGAGAATCCCAAGGATGGGGGAGCCTGGTGGGCTGATATCTCTGGGTCACACAGCGAGTCGGACACTGACTGAAAGCGACTTAGCAGTAGCAGCAGTTATATATATATCCTCCAAAATATATACTGGCCTAGAAGGCAGAAGACATTAAGAAGAGGTGGCAAGATAATACCACAGAAGAACTGTACAACAGAAGCAGAAGATATTAACGGTGCAAGAATACACAGAAAACTGTACAAAAAAAATTGTATCAACATAATCACTATGGTATGATCACTCACCTAGAGACAAACATCCTGGAATGTGAAGTCAAATGGGCCTTAGAAAAGCATCAGTATGAACAAAGCTAGTGGAGGTGATGGAATTCCAGTTGAGTTATGTCAAATATGGAAAGAGGATGCTGTGAAAGTGCTGAAAATTTGGAAAACTCAGCAGTGGTCACAGGAATGGAAAAGGTCAGTTTTTATCCCAATTCCAAAGAAAGGCAATGCCAAAGAATGCTCAAACTACTGCACAGTTGCACTCATCTCACACGCTAATAAAGTAATGCTCAAAATTCTTGAAGCAGGCTTCAGCAGTACGTGAACTGTGAACTTCCAGATGTTCAGGCTGGTTTTAGAACAAGCAAAGGAACCAGAGATCAAATTGCCAACATCTGCTGTATAATGGAAAAGCAAGACAATTCCAGAAAAACATCTGTTTCTGCTTTATTGACTGTACCAAAGCCTTTGACTGTGTGGATCACAATAAAGTGGAAAATCCTGAGAGAGATGGGAATACAAGATCACCTGACCTGCCTCTTGAGAAACCTATATACAGATCAGGAAGCAACAGTTAGAACTGGACATCGAACAACAAACTGGTTCCAAATAGGAAAAGGAGTACGTCAAAGCTGTATGTTATCACCCTGTTTATTTAACATAAATGCAGAGTACATCATGAGAAACACTGGGCTGAAATCACACAAGCTGGAATCAAGATTGCTGGGAGAAATATCAATAACCCTGTCAGATATGCAGATGACTATGACAAAAAATGAAGAACAAAAAACGAGCTTCTTGATTAAAATGATGCAGACAGTGAAAAAGTTGGCTTAAAGCTCAAAATTCAGAAGACGAAGATCATGCTATCTAGTCCCATCTCTTCATAGCAAATAGATAGAGAAGCAGTGGAAACAGTGGCTTTCATTATTATTATTTATTTATTTATTTATTTTGGTGAGGGGAGGCCTCCAAAATCACTGCAGATTGTGATTACCGCCATGGAATTTTAAATGTTTACTCCTTAGAAGGAAAGTTATGATCAACCTAGACACTGTATGAAAAAGCAGAAACATTCCTTTGGCAACAAAGTTCTGTCTAGTCAAGGCTCTTTTTTTTTTTTTTTGGTTTGTTGTTGTTGTTTCCAGTAGTCGTGTATGGATGTGTTATTTGGACTATAAAGAAAGCTAAGCACCAAGAATTAATGCTTTTGAACTGCGATGTTGGAGGAGACTCTTGAGAGTGCCTTGGACTACAGAGATCCAACCAGTCCATTCTAAAGGAGATCAGTCCTGTGTGTTCACTGGAAAGACTGATTTTCAAGCTGAAACTCAAATGCTTCGGACACCCAATACAAACTAGTGACTCAATGGAAAAGATCCTGATGCTGTGAAAGATTGAGGGCAGGAAGAGAAAGGGATGACAAGGATGAGATGGTTGGATAGCATCACCAAAACAATGGACAAAAGTTTGGGTGAATTCAAGGGGTTGGTAACTGATAAGAAGGCCTGGCATGCTGTATTCATGTGATTGTGAAGAGTCCGACACAACTGAGCGACTGAAGTGAAGATTACATATAATTCAAATAAGCAGGGTGACAATATGTAGCTTTGTCATAATCCTTTTCCTATTTGGAAGCAGTCTGTTGTTTTACATCCAGTTCTAACTGTTGCTTCTTTAGCTGCATACAGATTTCCTAGGAAGCAGGTCAGGTGATCTGGTACTCCTATCACTGTAAGAATTTTCCACAATTTATTTTGATCCACACAGTCGAAAGTTTTGGTATAAACAATGAAGAAATAGATTCTTTTTTTCCCTCTCTGAAGGTCTCTTGTCAATTTGATGATCCCACACATGTTGGGTATTTGATTTTTTGTTCCTCTGCCTTTATTAAATCCAGCTTGAACATTTGGAATATCACGGTTCATGTACCATTGAAGCCTAGCTTGGAGAATTTTGATTACTTTGCTTCCGTTTGAGATAAGACCAACTGTATTTTTCTGTGTACAGTCTTTGGCATTGCCTTTCTTGAGTGGAATGAACTTTTCCATTCCAATGTCTACTGCTGAGTTTTCCAAATTCGCTGGCATACTTAGTGAAGCACTTCCATAATTATAAAATAACTCAAGCAGAATTCCATCAACTTCACAAGGTTTGTGCATATGGATGCTTCATAAGGACTCCTGAATCACATTCTAAAATTTCTGTCTCTAGGCGAGTAATCACCACATCTTTCATAAATGGTTCATGAATGCCCTTTTTATATAGTTCTTCTGTGTATTCTTGCCACCTCTTCTTAATATCTTCTGCTTCTACTAGGTCCACGAAATATCTGTCCTTTATTTTGACCATTTTTGAATTAAATACTCCCTTGGCATCTCTAATTTTCTTGAAGATATATCTAGTCTTTCCCATTCTATTATTTTCCTCGATTACTTTGCATTGTTCACTGACAAAGCCTTTCTATAATTTGGATCTCTGTCTTAAAATGGGTATATATTTCCCTTTCTCCTTTGCTTTCAGCTTCTATCCTTTTCTCATCTATTTATAAGGCATCTTTAGAAAACCTTTTTGCCTTTATTGCATTTCTATTTCTTGAAAATTGTCTTGATCACTGCTTCTTGTATGATGTCACAAACCTCTGCCCATTGTTCCTCAGGCACTCTTTCTATCAGATCTAATCCCTTGAATTTAATTGTCACTTTCACTGTTTTATCTTAAAGGATTTGATTTAGGTCATACCTGAATAGTCTAGTGGTTTTCCCTTTTTTTTTAATTTAAGTCTGAATTTGGCAATAAAAAGTTCATGGTCTGAGCAATAGTCAGCTGGCAATTCTTCTTTTGCTTACTGTATATGGCTTCTCCAACTTTGGCTGCAAATAAAAGTATCAATGTGATGTCAGTATTGAACGTCTGGTGATTCCATGTGTACTCTTCTCTTGTGTTGATGGACTGGGGTGCTTGCAAAGGTGTGTGTTCCCTTGGCAGAACTTTGTTTGCCTTTGACTGGATTCCTTTTGTACCCCAATGCCAAATGTGTCTGTTACTCCAGGTATCTCTTGACTTTCTATATTTGCATTACATTCCTCTATGATGCGATGGACTTTTTTTTTTTTTATGTTAGTTCTAGATGGTCTTGTAAGTTCATACTACTGTTCACTTCAACTATTTCAGCATAACTGGTCATGACAAATACTTGGATTACCGTGCTATTGAATGGTTTGTCTTGGAAACCAACAGAGATCCTTCTGCATGCTACACGATTCATGATCTGTCACCTTCATCTTTTCATCAGCTGTGGAAGGACACACATCCACACAGGAAAAAAAAAAAAACAAACAAACAAAACACAAAAACACAGGCAACAATCTCACACGTGTAGACACAAACAAATGCTGAAGGCACAGGCAAACAGGCAAAGAGGGAACATAGGTGTTTCTGTAGATGAAGAACCAGTGCTTCTTGTGAAATACATAGATTTTCATGTTTTTATAGGAATATCTCCATTCTGGCCTTAAATATGATATATAGAGAAGTCCAGCATCTTAGATATGAAATTAGCACCTTTGTTCTGTACAGAAAATACAGAATATTACCCATTTCATAGAAAAACTTTTTGTTTTGATATATGTTTGAAAAATGCAAACTCTCTCTAATTTATGAAAAAACAGTGGTGTCTAGATTTTCATTTATGCAATAGAATTGAAATTTCATACTGGTTCTCCTTATCTTCAGAAAGCCAGTGCTAGGATTCTCATATGTGAAATATACACATTTACAGACTTAATGGAAGAAAATCACCACCTGGATTTTCATACATGTGGTGTAGAGAATTCCACCTTTCATGTAAGAAAAACAGCTTCCATATTTTCATGAAGTGGAATAAAAAAAATGCAATATATCATGTAGTAAATCCAGCATCATTATACTGGCATGTAAAAATGTAGGTGATTCTACATTTGAGTTTAGTACAGTTCAGTCTCTGAAGCGTGTCCAACTCTTTGCGACCCTATGGACTGGAGCATGCCATGCTTCCCTGTCCGTCAGCAACTCCTGCAGCATACTCAAACTCATGTCCATTGAGTCGGTGATTCTATCCAACCATCTCAACTTCTGCCTTCCTCTTCTCCTCTTGCCATCAATGTTTCCAAGCATCAAGTTCTTTTCAGATGAGTCAGTTCTTTGCACCAGGTGGCCAAATTACTGGAATTTCACCTTCAGAATCAGTCCTTTCAATGAATTTTCAGGACTAATTTCCTTTAGCCGCCTTAAAGCCAAGAGACACTTAAGAGTCTTCATCAACACCAGAGTTGAAAACCATCAATTTTTCTGCACAATTATTTGTGAGTCCAAAACTCATATCCATACATGACTGCTATAAAAACCATAGCTTTGACCATGTGGAGATTTGTTGGCAAAGCAGTGTCTCAGCTTTTCAATATGCTGTCTAGTTTTGCCATAGATTTCTTCCAAGGAGTATGTCTTTTAATTTCATGTTGCAGTCAACATCTGCAGTAATTTTGGAACTACCAAAATAATGTTTTTTGCTCTTTCAATTGTTTCTCCATCTCCTTGATAAGCAGTGATTAGATTGGATCTCATGATCTTAGTTCTCTGAATGTTGAGTTTGAAGCCATATTTTTCACTCCTCTCTCATTTTCATCAAGAGACTGTTTAGTTCTTCATTTTCTGTCATAAGCCTGATGTTGTCTACTTCTCTGAGTTTATTGATATTTCTCCCAGCAGTATTATTTCAAGCTTGTGCTTCATCCAGCCTAGCATTTGGCATGTTGTACACTACATCCTGAGGAGCTGTGGCTGCACAGGCGCATGAGGGCCTAGAGGATCTATCCAACGTTGAAGGTCAGGAACTGCAGCAGTAAGGAGATACCCTCATCCAAGGTAAGGAGCAGCAGCTGTGCTTTGCTGGAGCAGCCGTGAAGAGATACCCCATGGCCAAGGTAAAAGAAACCCAAGTAAGATGGTAGGTTAAGACACACTGAAACCATACTCACAGAAAACTAGTCAATCTAATCACACTAGGACCACAGCCTTGTCTAACTCAATGAAACCAAGCCATGCTTGCGGGGCAACCCAAGGCAGGTGGGTCATGGTGGAGAGGTCAACAGAGCATGGTCCACTAGAGAAGGGAATAGCAAGCCACATCAGTATTCTTGCCTTGAGAACCCCATGAACCTCATGAACAGCATGAAAAGGCAAAATGATAGGATAACAAAAGAGGGACTGCCCAGATCATTAGGTGCCCAGTATGCTACTGGAGATCAGAGGAGAAATAACTCCAGAAAGAATGAATGGATGGACCAAACCAAAAACAATACCCAGTTGTGGATGTGACTGGTGATATAACCGAGATCCGATGCGATAAAGAGCAATATTGCATAGGAACCTGGAATGTCAGGTCCATGAATAAGACAAACTAGAAGTGGTCAAACAAGAGATGGAAAGGGTGAACCTGGACATTCTAGGAATCAGGGAACTAAAATGGACTGGAATGGGTGAATATAACTCAGATGACCATTATATCTACTACTGTGGGCAGAAATCCCTCAGAAGAAATGGAGTAGCCATCATGGTCAACAAAAGTCTGAAACGCAGTATTTGGATGTTATCTCAAAACCGACAGAATGATCCGTTTGTCTCCAAGGCAAACCATTCACTATCACAGTTATCCAAGTCTATGCCCCAACCAGTAATGCTAAAGAAGCTGAAGTTGAATGGGTTTATGTAGACCTACAGGACCTTTTAGAACTAACACCCCAAAAAGATGTCCTTTTCATTATAGGGGACTGGAATGAAAAAGCAGGCTGTCAAAAAACACCTGGAATAACAGGCAAATTTAGCCTTGGAATGCAGAATGAAGCAGGGCAAAGACAACTAGAATGTTGCCAATAAAATGCACTGGTCATAGCAAATACCCTCTTCCTACAACGCAAGATAAGACTTTACATATGGATATCACCAGATGGGCAACACCGAAATCAGATTGATTATATTAGTTGTAGCCAAATACGGAGAAGCTCTATACAGTCAACAAAAAGAAGACCAGGAGAAGACTGTGGCTCAGATCATGAACGCTTTATTGCCAAATTCAGACTTAAATTGAAGAAAGCAGGGAGAACGGCTAGACCATTCAGATATGATCTAAATGCCTTATGATTATACAGTGAAAGTGAGAAATAGATTTAAGGGCCTAGCTCTGATAGATAGAGTGCCTGATGAACTATGGAATGAGGTTCATGACATTGTACAGGAGACAGGGATTAAGAACATCCCCATTGAAAAGAAATGCAAAAAAGTGAAATGGCTGTCTGGGGAGGCCTTACAAATAGCTGTGAAAAGAAGAGAAGTGAAAAGCAAAGGAGAAAAGGAGAAAAGGAAGGATATAAGCATCTGAATGCAGAGTTCCAAAGAACAGCAAGAAGGGATAAGAAAAACTTCTTCAGTGATCAATGCAAAGAAATAGAGGAAAACAACGGAATGGGAAAGACTAGAGATCTCTTCAAGAAAATTAGAGAAACCAAGGGAATATTTCATGCAAAGATGGGCTCAATAAAGGACAGAAATTGAATGAACCTAACACAAGCAGAAGATATTAAGAAGAGGTGTCAATAATACATGGAAGAACTGTACAATAAAGATCTTCATGACCCAGATAATCATGATGATGTGATCACTAATCTAGAGCCAGATATCTTGGAAAGTGAAGTCAAGTGGGCCTTAGAAAGCATCACTATGAACAAACCTAGTGCAGGTGATGGAATTCCAGTTGAGCTATGTCAAATCCTGAGAGATGATGCTGTGAAAGTGCTGCACTCAATATGCCAGCAAATTTGGAAAACTCAGCAGTGTCTACAGGACTTACTGCTTGGAAGAAAATTTAAGTCCAACCTAGATAGTATATTCAGAAGAACAGACAATACTTTGCCAACTAAGGTCCATCTAGTCAAGGCTATGGTTTTTCCTGTGGTCATGTATGGATGTGAGAGTTGGACTGTGAAGAAGGCTGAGTGCTGAAGAATTGATGTTTTTGAACTATGATGTTGGAGAAGACTCTTGAGAGTCCCTTGAACTTTGCAGAGATCCAACCAGTCCATTCTGAAGGAGATAAACCCTGGGATTTCTTTGGAAGGCATGATTCTAAAGCTGAAACTGCAGTTCTTTGGCCACCTCATGTGAGGAGTTGACTCATTGGAAAAGACTCTGATGCTGGGAGGTATTGCTGGCAGGAGGAGTAGGTGCCGACCAAGGATGAGATGGCTGGATGGCATCACTGACTTGATGGACGTGAGTCTGAGTGAACTCCGAGAAATGGTGATGAACAAGGAGGCCTGGCGTGCTGCTATTCAGGGGGTCGCAAAGATCAGACACGACTGAGCGACTGAACTGAACTGACTGACACTTCATAGAAGTTAAATAAGCAGGGTGACAATATTCAGCCTTGGCATAATCCTTTCCTGATTTTGAAGAATCCTGTTGTCCCATGGTGTATTGCTTCTTGACTTGGACACAGATTTTTCAGGAGGCAGGTCAGGTGGTCTGGTTTCCCATCACTTTAAATTTTTTAAAAAAATATTTTTCTGTGATCTCTACTGGCAAAGGCTTTGGTATAAAGAATGAAGCAGAAGTAGATGTTTTAATATATTTTATTTTTTTGAACTGTCTTGCTGTTTTAATGATCCCACAGATGCTGGCAATTTGATTTTTTTGTTCCTTACACTTTTAAAATCCAGCTTGAACATGTGGAAATTCATTGTTCATGAACACTTGAATCCTGGCTTGGAGAATTTTGAATTTTATTTTTCTACCGTTTGACATAGGAGCAAATGTGTGGTAGAGTGAACAATGTTTGGTAATGACTTTCTTTAGGATTGGACTGAAAACTGACCTTTTCCAGTCCTGTGGCCACTGCTGAGTTTTCCAAATTTGCTGGCATATTGAGACAGCACTTTCACAGCTTCATCTTTGAGGATTTCAAACAGCTCCACTGGAATTCCATCACCTCCACTAGCTTTGTTCGCAGTGATGCTTTCCAAGGCCCACTTGACTTCACATTCCAGGATGTCTGGCTCTAGATGAGTGATCACACCATCATGATTGTCTGGGTCGTGAAGATCTTTTTTGTTCTGTGTATTCTTGCCACCTCTTCTTAATATCTTCTGCTTCTGTTCGGTCCATACAATTCCAGTTCTTTATTGAACCCATCTTTGTATGAAATTTCCCCTTGGTATCTCTAATTGTCTTGAAGAAATCTCTAGTCTTTCCCATTCTGTTCTTTTCCTCTATTTCTTTGCATTGATCACTGAAGAAGTCTTTCTTATCTCTTCTTGCTATTCTTTGGAACTTTGCATTCAGATGCTTATATCTTTCCTTTTCTCCTTTGCTTTTCGCTTCTCTTTTTTCACAGCTATTTCTAAGGCCTCCCCAGACAGCCATGTTGCTTTTTTGCTTTTCTTTCCCACGGGGATGGTCTTGATCCCTATCTCCTGTACCATGTCACGACCTCATTCCATAGTTCATCAGGCACTCTATCTATCATATCTAGGCCCTTAAATCTATTTCTCACTTCCACTGTATAATCATAAGGGATTTGATTTAGGTCATACCTGAATGGTCTAGTGGTTTTCTCTACTTTCTGAATTTAAGTCTGAATTTGTCAATAAGGATTAATGTTCTGAGCCACAATCAGCTCCGTATCTTGTTTTTTGTTGACCGTATAGACCTTCTCCATATTTGGCTGCAACTAATATAATCAATCTGATTTCAGTGTTAACCACCTGTTAATGTCCATGTGTAGAGCCTTCTCTTGTGTTGTTGGAAGAGGGTGTTTGCTATAACCAGTACATTCTTTTGGCAAACCTCTATTAGCCTTTGCCTGCTTCATTCCATACTCCAAGGGTGTTTCTTGACTTCCTACTTTTGCACTGCATTCCCCTATAATGAAAAGACATCCTTTTTGAGTGATGCTTCTAAAAGGTCTTATAGGTCTTCTTAGAAACGTTCAACTTCAGCTTTTTAGCTTCACTTGTTGGGGCATAAGCTTGCATTACTGTGATAATAAATGGCTTTTCTTGGAAACCAAGAGACATCATTCTGTCCTTTTTTTGTGATTGCATCCAAGTGCTGTATTTCGGACTCTTATGTTAACCATGATTGCTACTCTCTTTCTTCTAAGGGCTTCTTGCCCACAGTTGTAGATATAATGGTCATCTGAGTCAAATTCACACATTCTAGTCTATTTTAGTTCACTGATTCCTAGAATGTTGACATTTCCTCTTGCTGTCTCCTATTTGACCATTTCCAATTGCCTTAATTCATTGACCAGACCTTCCAGGTTCCTATGCAATACTGCTCTTTACAGCATCGAATCTTGCTCCTATCAACAGTCACATCTACAACTGGGTATTGTTTTTGCTTTGGCTTCATCTCTTCATTCTTTCTGGAGTTATGTCTCCACTGATCGCCGGTAACATATTGGGCACCTACAGACCTGTATAGTACAGCATAAAAAAAATCTGGTTCTATGGGCTTATTTACAAAGAATGGGATAACCAATTCAACTTCTTTTTTTATGAATCTCCTCTTTTTTTCCAGTTTTTTAATGTTTTAGTCATTTGTTATTCTAGCAATTTAACTATTACACATAGCTTGAGAATATTGTTGACAGAACAACATGTCCTAAATATCTAAAATTCCTCTTAATTAGTATATTTAGTAGCAATGGCAACTTATCCATTCTCATTTCAGTAACTAAATCTCCTTTCACTATTTAGTTTGACTAATATTCTTTTTACTAATTTTGTTTTCTGCTCAATTTTCTCTATTATTTTTCTATTTGTAGTGTCTTATACCCATACTATTAGTTGTTGATTTCCTCTTTCTCCTTGCTGTGAGTTTAGGTTGGTTTTTGTTTGTTTGTTTGTTTTTCCAGCTTCTGAAGAAGGGATTAGCTTATTCCCAGGACCCAAGAGTTTTCTTTTTATGTGAGCTTAAATATACATGTGTCCTTCTTCTGCTGTAGCTGATGACCTGCTACATTGAGTTTTCAACTTGAATCACCTCAGAATATGTTATTTCCCCTGTGAGTTGTTTTTTGCCTCATTGGGCCCTTCCAAATGTGCTGCTTAATTTTCCACACATTACATTTTTCAAATTTTCCACCCATTGTTGATTTCAGTTTACATGGTTTGGATGCCAGTGACGATATTTGGTATGATTTACATTATTAATAGTTATTCTTTGTCTTAATATAAACCCAATTATCAGGAATATTCTGGAGATTATTCCATGTGCAGTACAGACAGATGTGTATTCTTCTGTTCATTTTGGATGGCATGTTTTGCACATCTCTGTTTGGTCCACTGGTTCGTACTGTTGTTTAGGTTCTGTTTTCCCTTGGCAGTCCTATCTTCTTCTTGAATTGTTTGAATATTTATTGAGAGATATTTATTCTTGAACTATAATTCTTGCTCATGTTTTGCAGTTTTTTCACTTATGTTAGCCTAAAGGCAGAGAAACCATTTGAATATTAAGTAACTGTAACTCTTTGATGAAGTGAACATGTGTGTGTCTGTGTAATATACCCATATTTCATTAATATAAAGATAATATTAAAATATATAATTACCATAAACATTGGAATGACTGATGCTGAAGCTGAAACTCCATATTTGGAAACCTGATGTGAAGAACTGACTCATTTGACAAGACTGCGTTGCTGGGAAAGATTGAAGGCAAGAGGAGAAGGGGATGCATTGATTACTCCTGCTTGATTCTTCCTTATTTCTTCTAGATGCATAGTAAGCATGGTTCTTTATTCTCAGTCCGGGCCTCCAATGTGTTTACTGGCAACTCCAATTAGCTTTCAAAATTTGGATCATCTTTACTTTCATTATTCTGATACATTTTTCAGGAAAACTTCCTATCTCCTCTTTCTTTGTTTGTTTTGGTTATTTTTTATCATATGCCTTCACCAGCTACATATTTCTATCACTTTTCATTTTGTTTAGGTTGCTATGGTTTGGGTTCCCTTTCTGCAGGCTGGGAATATCATAGATTCAATATGCTGCAGAACTTGATCTTTGTGGGTGGGATTGGACTGGTAAGTTTTCATGGTTTAATGTTTGGGGTATCTTGTGCCTGTGGTCTGCCAGGTGGAGCTGGATCACTTGTCTATGAAGTACAGTGAATTTTCCTGTAATGAGCTTTGTGCTGTCTGTGGATTTGTTATGGTTTCAGAAGCGCTTTTTATAATATTCATTTTTGTGTTTCTGCTTTGCAGTTCTGCTGGACAATAGCTGTGGATTGTCTTGCACTTAAATTGCTGGCTTCAGCTTGGGGCTTCATTTCCATATAGGCATGGGACCTTTTGAATGTGTTTATCTTCTGATGTTCCTTGGGTCAGGAATTCAACTGTGATCTAAAGATCTGGAATTGACCTCATGGTCTCTGGGTTTGGGTTCCTGAGTTGCAGTAGCATCAAGAATTCTGCGTCCTAAGAACAAAAGATAAAACCTAATGTTAACTGTGAAGCAATGTTCCATAGTCAAAAACAGTCAAATGGATTCACAGAGTTATACAGAGAGAACAATGTGAGGAGGGAGATAGATGTTTCTAGGAGGAGAGGGGGGAGGAAAAATGTGAGAGTGCAACCAACTCACGAATTAAGTTCATAAGTGAAAATAGATTCTAAGCAGAGAATTCCCAAAGGTATAAACATTTATTAATAAAAATTTTAAAAGCAAATATTAAGTACATAGAACAGAATTTAACTATGATTACTGGAAAAAAGAAGTCAAAATAATTTTCAAACTTATAGTAATATAGAATTGAAAGTAAAGGGAATGATAAGGAAAGAAAAAAATGTTTAATTAAAAACAAAACATGAAAACAACAAAGAATAATCTGACAATTTCTCTTGAGTTGCTGTTAATGTAGTGGTGTCAGATAATTGTCTCTTTTTCTTGCTTCTACTTCTTGTCAAAGGCTTGAATGTGGGCCATCTTTTCACGGCTGCTCCAGCTTAGAAAACCACTCCTCCTTACCTTCAACTAGGGATATATCCTCACAGCCGCCCCTTCTAATTCTGAATGTGGAGTAGCACCTGTTGGCACTCCTTTGCCCGCGCAGCCACCACTCTCTGGGCTTAGTTCTTTCTCTGTCTTAGTTATTTTACTTTTGGTTCCTTCCAGGGTGTTGTTAATATAATTAATTGCACTGATTATTACTGCTTGCCTCTTCTTTATTTCTTCTAGATCTATGGTACGCATGTTTATTACTTCTCATTCCAAGACTCCCGTTATTTACTGGCATCTCTACTTAGTCTTCAAGATTTTGGTGTACTTTGCTCTCATTATTCTGAATTCTTTCACAGGAAAACTTCTTATCTCAACTTTTTGGTTTGTTTTGGTGGCTTTTTTTTTTTCTTCCTTTCTTTTTATTTTCCTTCACCAGCTCCATATTTCTCTGCCATTTTATTTTGTCTTGATTGCTGTCGTTTGGGTCCCCTTTCTGCAAGCTGGAGATTTATGGCTCCACTGTGTTGTGGAAACTGCCCTTTGTGGGTGGGATAAGACTAGTGACTTGTCAAGGTTTAATATTTAGTGGTGTCTGTGGAGTGGCGGGCAGATCTGTATCTCTTTTCACTGAAATGGAATGAATTGTCCATGGATTGTGCATTAGGGTGTTTGTGGGTTTGGTATAGCTTCGTGTGCCCCCTTTTTTATAATATTCACTGTTGTGTTTCTGTTTTGCTGGAGAATAGCTGTGGGTTTTCTTCTACTGAACTTGCTGGCTTGAGTGTGGTGATTGCTTTCCATGTAGACATGGAAACGATGGTGTGCTGGTGTGTGTGCTTGTTCTTTAATGATCCTTGAGGTAAGGAGTTGAGTGTTGATCTAAATTTCTGGAATCGATGTCCTGGCCTCTGGGTTTCTGTCCTCAGGTTACAGTAGCATCAAAAAGCCACATACTCATGATACAAAAGCTAAAACTCCATGTTAATGGTGACACCATTCACCTCATCCAGAAAGAATCAAAGGGATTCACAGAGTTACGGACAGCAGAGAAAGGGGAGGAGGGAGAAAGAGGTGTCTAGAAGGAGATATGGGAGAGTTAAAATAGGAGAGGAAAATCAATTCAGGAAACAAAACCATACATGAAATCCGATTCTAATGTTTTGTAACTAAGTTACAGCATTGATAACAATATATTGAAAGGAAAACTTAGGAACCAAGAATAAAAATTAGACTCGTTTAAATAGTGTAAAAAAAGAGAAGAAAATGGAGGCCAAATTCATTCTCATATATATAAAAGTAGAGTTTAAAATACATTTCTGTTTTTTGTTTGTTTTGATTGGTAATAATAGTTAATAAAAATAAAAGTTTAGGATGCAATAAAGGACTAACATTGTTAAAAGTTAAAGAAGTCATATAGAAATAAATCTCAGGATATCAAAGAAATTGTGTGCTTTTTCGTGTCAATAAAGTGTCATACAGTCCCTTGTTGAAGCATGTCCTTATCAAAGGCTACTATTGTCCCTCAACTGAGCAGTCTTAATTGCCGACTGATTCTGTTGACCAAAATTCTGGTTTGGTTTATGCTTCTTTGTTTATATTTCCTTCTTTTATTTGAAAGCTTCTTCTTATCTGGTTTTCAACATGAAAAGAGGGTGTAGTAGCCTCTTATTTGGCCTCGTTTGCTGAGTGACTTGGTGGTGAAGTGGAACACTAAAAACAAATACCTCTGGAATATGTGGGGGTGCTTGAGGTGCATTGATCACACTGGGCTTGCCACTGACAAATGTCGCATGTACTTTCTAGGTCCACCCTGCTCAGCCGTCCAGTTGATACATGAGAGCACTGTCCCAAGTTGGCCCTGTGTTTCATGCACTTCCCAGCCAATTAGGCACTAAACTGCTCTTAGCAGCGGCACTGACTACGATTGGCTATGTGCTTTGTGCTCCTCTCAGGTCCAAAATCTCAGGTGACTGGTTGGAGGGCAAGGCACAGTCCCAGCTGGGTCATGCCTCTTATGCATCTCTCTAGTCTCTGACATCCAGTCTGTGCGAGAGCGTAAAGTCTCAGGTGTGCCATATGTCCCCTCAAGGAAGCTGACCCCAATCTGTCATGAACCTGGACTATGTGAACTGTCCACAAATCCAGGAATTCATCATTAGCAACTGTCAAACAGCTTAGAGCTTGGTAGGAGATGTCTCTGGAACCAAGATACCAGTAATATATTTCCTCCTGCCTCTGGCAGTTGTAAACATTCTTCTCTCACTCCATAGAGGAAAGCGCCTTAAATGGAAGCTAGTTGGTCTTCTTTGGTATTTTCTAGTGCACAGTCTCCTGTTCTATGAGTGTGTCATGGTTCACTATGTGCTGTTAGAGACATCCCTCAGGAAACGTCCTTTCTAAAATGGCTGTCTCTAGTGTTCCCATGGTTTATGTTTCTATGTCACCTTAGGTCTGTCAGATTGTCCTCAGGTCACTAAAGGCTGATTCTAACCATAGTGTGTTTGATACATCACAGGCCTCCTTCCCAGGCCCCATGTATGATAGTGGACGGGAGCATCTGAGCCACTTCCTGCATTTTTTGGCATAATCTGTGTTTTTGTTCTTTTTTCCCCTGGTTCTGTTCCTTCTCCCACTGACACCTATGAGAGAGTTTCCTATTTTGTGTAAATTTATCCTCCTTTACGACTCCCTCTCCAAGGTGGGGGGTGGGGGGGGCGGGAGGTCTCGATCCCTAAAAGCTTTTCTTCCCTTATGTCTCTTATCTTGTTCTATCTCTTTTTTAAGAGATTGATTTTCCTTTCTCGATTTCTAGGGCCCATCAACATCGTTCCCAAATTGATTTCTGGAAGATGTTCCATGTGCAATCGATCCTTTGATGGATTTGTATTGGAGATAATGGACAGTGCCTCCTATTCCTCTAACATTATGAGACCCCCACCATGACCCTGGAAGACCTACTTTATTAACTGAAATCTTGTTGTTCAGCACCAAGCCATATCTGATGCTTTGTGACCCCTTGCACTACAGCACTCAAGGCCTGTCTGTCCGTCAGCATCACCCAGGTTCTGCCTGAGATCATGTTCATTGAATGGGTGAAGATATATAATCTTCTCCTTCTCTCTAACCCATGTCTCCTCCTGATTCGATTGTTTGCTAAGAATCAGGGTCTTTTCTAACGAGTCAGTTCTTTGCTCAGGTGGTCAAAGCTTTGGAGGATCAGTTTCAGTGATTCTAATGCCTCTTCAGAGTTGATTTCCTTTATGTTTGACTGGCTTGATCTCCTTGCAATCCAATGAACAATCACAAGTCTTTCCCAGCAGAGCAGTTTGGTGTTCTCCCGTCTGTACATGTCCATGGAAAGGCCATAGATATGAATCTATGTACCTCCATTGGTCAAGTCATATCTTCCCTTTTTAACATTTGTGAGAGCTTATCTAAATTTGTGAGAGCTTTCCTTCCATGAACCAACTGTCTTCTAATTTTATAGCCACTGTCACCATCTTCAGTGAATCTAGAACCAGAAAAGAGAAAATCTGTCACTGCTTCTGCCTCTTCCAATTCTATTTCCCATGAAACTGTGGGAGCAGATGCCATGATCTTTCTTTGTGTAATACTGTGAATTCAAATGTACTGTTTATTGTATGTTTTCCTATAAACATTGAGAATTATTGTATCCTTATACTTTTGTTTTCTCTCAATGTTCTTGATAAGAAAATATTTTCTAAGAGTATTTTAAGAAGACAGTTACTCATGATATATAATACTGCTGGTTTTAAGTGTTCTACTGGAGCATTTTTGCCATGCTTCTGTGACAACTGGGTGAAATGTTGAGAAAATACACACCTATAATATATTTCTACATTCACATAATATATTGAGCCTGTTAATGTTATCTAGTTAGGTTTCTCTAATATGGCAACTACAAATATACAAAGGAGGACAAGAAACAAGAGATATGACGTGGAAGTGGCAGGAAGCTGAATCCCTGTGGCATGAAGTGAGAGAAATATTGATCATCATTGATTTCTATTGAAGTATTAGTGCCAGAATTTTAATGTGATGAAAGGAAAATTTACATACTGAATTAAGGAGAAGTGATTTTGTTATATACATCATATAATCTCAGTGTTCAGCTAGCCAGAAGAGCCCTACTATGATCTATGCATAGTGAACTGGACATCTGTTTTACACATTAAGTGGGTACCTGTTATCCCAAATCAAGCTAGTTGACCATTGTGCATGTGGTTCTGACATGTTCCTATGTTACTATAGACTTGAATGTTTAAAATTGTATCCAACGTGAGGGGGGTTGGTCCTAAGATGGTGGAAGTTTAGGACCGGAAGGCCACTTTCTCCCCAACAAATTCATCAAAAGAACATTTGAACGCTGAGTAAATTCCACAAAACAACTTCTGAATGCTGGCACAAAACATCAGGCACACAGAAAAATAGCTCATTGTTTTTGAAAAGAGGTAGGAAAATTTAAAAGATGAAAATAGAGACAAAAGAGCTAGGTATGTATCTCCATGCTGGGAAGCAAATCTTAAAATAGAGAAAAGTTTCCAAACACCTGGAAACACTCTCACTGCCAACTATGTGGCAAGCCTTGGAACTTCAGAGGACAACCAACTATGAGGAAAAATAAATAAATAAATAAAACCCACAGATTTTGTGTCCAATGGTAACTCCCCCAGCAGAGAAGCAGCTCAGATGCTGGGATCCACCAGTAGCAAGTGGGGGCTGGACAGTGAAGTGTGGGCTGCAATGCTTAGAGTTAGGACTGGGCCTGAACGCCCCAAGGGCAATCTGAGGGAACAAACTCAGGATAACAAACCCGACTGTGGGATAGCTACCACTCACAAAGCCCTAAACTGAGACACCACCAGCCCTGCCGACAGAACAAAGGACTGAGCAGAGATAGCTGGCTGCAGGCCAGCACATCCCCCCTCCCAGTGACAGGCAGCCGAAGGCAGCCAGAGCCAGAAGGGGGCAGTTGCAGCCCCAGAGTGTCATCATCTACCAAACTCCAACCAGGCTTCTTTGCTAACCAAGACTTCTTGAGATTCTGGACGGTCAACATCCGGAAAATGGATGCCAGTTGTACACCCAGAGAACAGAGCAGCAGGGATGTATGTGGACAATACGTTGCAGGAACCTCACTCACCAAACACCTAGTCACCTGAGCTTCTTGGACCTGGGAAGGGCAAAAATGCAGGCCTAACCGAGTCTGAGCCTCTTAGAACTATCCAAGTACCTGAACCTGAATGGCTTAGGCCTTGGGAAGTGCATAAAATACAGGGCTGAGATCAGACAGTTCCCAGCAGAGCAAACGAGAGCCTAAGCATGGTAGACATGGAAAACACACATGCGGTGAGTGGGGGCAAACCCAGTGTGGCCAAGACACTGCGAGCACACTCCAGTGTTATTTGTTTGCAGCGTCCTTCCCTTTCCACAGCACGACTGAACAATTGAGTCTAAATAAGTGTCCACCACCACCCTCTTGTGTAACATTGGAAATTAGACACTGAAGAGACCAGCAAACAGAAGAAGCTAAAACAGAGGGAATCTCCTTGGAAGTGACAAGTGTAATAGATTAAAATCCTGTAGTTAGTAGCAACTGCATAGGAAGGGGCCTATAGATCCTGAGAAATATAAGCTGGATCAAGGAACTATCTGAAAATGAACTGACACTACACTGCCCAAAACAACAACAGAGAAAGTCCTAGATATATTTTTGTTATTTTTACTATCATTCTTTTTTTTTAAGTCCTCTATTATTCACTTAATTTTCATTTTTATAACATACTGTTACTTTGCAAAAAGAAAAAAAGAGAGATTCTATTTTTTAAAGCAAACTTCATATAATATATATATTATATATATTATTTTATATATTATATAATATATATAATAAATTTCATGATTTTTTTCATATTGTATTTTTGAAAATAACCTCGACTCTAGATTTTTAATATTTCCTTTTTGGTATTTGTTATCGATTTTAAACCATAGGAACCCAATCTTCAGTAACCATTTTACTTGGAAACAAGATTACTGTCTTGACTGCTCTCTTTTCCTTTGGGCTCACCTTTTTCTCCACCAAGAAAGAGGTGCCTCTATCTTCTCCCTCCCCCTTCTCTTCTCTACCCAACTCTATAAATCTGTTTGTGTGTTCTGGACGATGGAGGACACTTGGGGAACCGATTACCAGCTGGATCTTTCTCTCTCCTTTTGATCCCCTCATTTATCCTCTGGGCCACCTCTGTCTCCTTCCTCCCTCTTCTCTGTACAACTTCATGAACATCTCTTAACTGTCTAGATTGTAGAACGCACAAAAGGAAGTGATTACTGGCTAGCTTGTTCTCTCCTCTTTTGATTACACTTCATCACATCCGGGTCACCTCTATCTCCCTCCTCCATCTTCTGTTCTCCGTGTAACTCTGTGAAGCTCTCTGAGTGTTCCTCACTGTGGAGAAACTTTTCATCTTTAACCTAGATGTTTTATCAATGGTTCTGTATAGATGGAGAAGCCTTGAGACTACTGTAAAAATAAGACTGAAAACCAGAAGCAGGAAGCTTAAGTCCAAATCCTGAGAACACCAGAGAACTGACTCCAGGGAACATGAATCAACAGGAGCTCATCAAATGCCTCCATACCCACACTGAAACCAAGCAACATCCAAGGGCCAACAAGTTCCAGAGCGAAATATACCATGCAAATTCTCCAGCAACACGGGAACACCCTGAGCATCAATATACAGGCTGTCCAAAGTCACTCCAAACCCCTAGACATCTCAAAACTCATTACTGGACACTTCATTGAACTCCAGAGAGAAGAAATCCAGCACCACCCACAAGAACACTGACACAAAATTCCCTAACCAGGAAACCTTGACAAGCCACCAGTACAACCCCACCCACAGCGAGGAAACTCTCCAGTAAAGAGAACTCCACAGGCTGCCAGAATACAGAAGGCCACCCCAAACACAGCAATACAAATAAGATGAAGAGACAGAGGAATACCCATCAGGTAAAGGAACTGGATAAATGCCCACCAAAGCAAACAAAAGAGAGAGACGGAATCTACCTGACAAAGGATTCCAAATAATGATAGTGAAAATGATTCAAAATATTGGGAAAAAAAATCGAATCACAGATAAATAGCCTGGAGACAAAGATTGAGAAGATGCAAGAAAGGTTTAAAAAGGACCTAGAAGAAATAAAAGAAGAGTCAATATATAATGAATAATGCAATAAATCAGATCAAAAACACTCTGAAGGAAAAAAAAAACTGTAGAATAATGGAGGCAAAGATAGGATAAGTGAGGCAGAAGATAGAATGGTAGACATAAATTAATCAGAGAGTAAAAAAGGAAAACGAATTCAGAGAAATGAGGACAATCTCACAGATCACTGGGACAATGTTAAGCGTCCCAACATTCAAATCATGGAAGTCCCAGAAGAAGAAGAAGACAAAAAGAAAGACCTTGAGTAAATACTTGAGGAGATAATAGTTGAAAACATCCCTAAAATGGGGAAGGAAATAATTACCCAAGTCCAAGAAACCCAGAGAGTCCCAAATAGGATAAACCTAAGGAGAAACACCCCAAGACATATATTAATCAAATTAACAAAGATCAAACACAAAGAAAAAATATTAAAAGGAGCAAGGGGAAAACAATAAATAATGCACAAGCGGATTCCCATAGGTATAACAGCTAATCTTTCAATAGAAATGCTGAAGGCCAGGAGGGAATGCAGGACATACTTAAAGTGATGAAAGAAGATAACCTACAGCCCAGATTACTGTACCCAGCAAGAACTCATTCAAATATGAAGAAGAAATCAAAAGCTTTACTGACAAGCAAAAGGTAAGAGAATTCAGCACCACCAAAGCAGATCTCCAACAAATGTTAAAGGATCTTCTCTAGACAAGAAACACAAAAAGGGTACACAAACTCAAAACCCAAAACAATAAAGTAAATGGCAATGGGGTCATACTTATCAATAATTACCTTAATCGTAAATGGATTGAATTCCCCAACCAAAAGACAAAGACTGGCTGAATGGATACAAAAACAAGACACTTTTATATATTGTCTGCAACAGACCCACTTCAAAACAAGGGACACATACAGACTGAAAGTGAAAGGCTGGAAATAGATATCCCACACAAATAGAGACCAAAAGAAAACAGGAAACAAGAAAACAGAAAACTCATATCAGATAAAATAGACTTTAAACAAAGGCCGTGAAAAGAAACAAAGAAGGACACCGCATAATGATCAAATGATCAATTTGAGAAGAATATACAACAATTATGAATATATATGCATCTATCATAGGAGCACCATGAAATGTAAGACAAATGCTAACAAGTATGGAAGGGGAAATTAACAATAATGCAATAATAGTGGGAGACTTTAATACCCTACTCACACCTATGGATAGATCAATTAAACAGAAATTTAACAAGGAAACAAACTTTAAATGATGCAATAAACCAGTTAGAGATAAATCATATCTATAGGACATTTCACCCCAAAACAATGAACTTCACCTTTTTCTCAAGAGCACACGGAATTTTTTCCAGGATATGTTACATCCTGGGCCTTAAATCTAGCCTTGGTAAGTTCAAAAAATTATTGAAATCATTCCAAACTTGTTTTCTAGCCACAATGCAATAAGATTAGATCTCAATTACAGAAGGAAAAACTATTAAAAATTCCAGTATATGGAGGCTGAACAACACACTGCTGAATAACCAACAAATCACAGAAGAAACCAAATAAGAATAGAAAAGGATGAAAATGACAACAAAACACCTAAAACCAGTGGGACACTGTAGAAGCAGTGCTAAGGGTAAGGTTCATACCAATACAGACATTCTCAAGAAACTAGAAAAAAAAAGTCAAATAAATAACCTAACTTTACACCTAAAGCAACTAGAAAAGGAAGAAATGAAGAACCCTGGGATTAGTAGAAGGAAACAAATCTTAAAAATTAGGGCAGAAATAAATGCTAAAGAAACAAAAGAGACTATAGCAAAAATTAACAAAGTCAAAAGCTGGTTCTTTGAGAGGATAAATAAAATTGATTAACCATTAGCCAGGCTCATCAAGAAACAAAGGGAGAAAAATCAAATCAATAAAATTAGAAATGAAATTGGAGAGATCACAACAGACAAAATAGAAATACGAAGGATCATAAGAGACTACTATCAGGAATTATATGCCAATAACATGGACACTTTGGATGAAATGGACAAATTCTTAGAAAAAATGAAACTTTTCAAAACTGAGCCAGGAAAAAAAGAAAATCTTAACAGACCTATCACAAGCACAGAATATAAAACTCTAATCAGAAATCTTTCAGCAAACAAAAGCTCACGTCTAGACAGCTTCACGACTGAATTCTACCAAAAATTAGTTTTTATTTTTATTTTTATTTTTACTCTATTTTACTTTACAATACTGTATTGGTTTTGCCAACCATTGACTTGAATCCACCATGGGTGTACATGCGTTCCCAAACATAAACCCCCCTCCCACCTCTCTCCCCATAACATCTCTCTGGGTCATCACTGTGCACCAGCCCTAAGCATGCTGTATCCTGCGTCGGACATAGACTGGCGATTTGATTCTTACATGATAGTATACATGTTTCAATGCCATTCTCCCAAAACATCCCACCCTCTCTCTCTCCCTCAGAGTCCAAAAGTCTGTTATACACATCTGTGTCTTTTTTGTTGTCTTGCATACAGGTCATCATTGCCACCTTTCTAAATTCCATATATATGTGTTAGTATACTGTATTGGTGTTTTTCTTTCTGGCTTACTTCACTCTGTATAATCGGCTTCAGTTTCATCCATCTCATCAGAACTGATTCAAATGAATTCTTTTTAACGGCTGAGTAATACTCCATTGTGTATATGTACCACGGCTTTCTTATCCATTCATCTGCTGATGGACATCTAGGTTGTTTCCATGTCCTGGCTATTATAAACAGTGCTGCGATGAACATTGGAGTACATGTGTCTCTTTCAATTTTGGTTTCCTCGGTGTGTATGCCTATCAGTGGGATTGCTGAGTCATATGGCAGTTCTATCTGCAATTTTTTAAGGAATCTCCACACTGTTCTCCATAGTGGCTGTACTAGTTTGCATTCCCACCAACAGTGTAGGAGGGTTCCCTTTTCTCCACAACCTGTCCAACATTTATTGCTTGCAGATTTTTGGATCGCAGACATTCTGACTGGTGTGAAGTGGTACCTCATTGTGGTTTTGATTTGCATTTCTCTAATAATGAATGATGTTGAGCATCTTTTCATGTGTTTGTTAGCCATCTATATGTTTTCTTTGGAGAAATGTCTATTTAGTTCTTTGGCCCAGTTTTTGATTGGGTCCTTTATTTTTCTGCACTTGAGCTGCATAAGTTGCTTGTATATTTTTGAGATTAGTTGTTTGTCAGTTGCTTCATATGCTATTATTTTCTCCCATTCAGAAGGCTGTCTTTTCACCTTGCTTATATTTTCCTTTGTTGTGCAGAAGTGTTTAATTTTAATTAGATCCCATTTGTTTATTTTTGCTTTTATTTCCAGAATTCTGGGAGGTGGATCATAGAGGATCCTGCTGTGATTTATGTCGGAGAGTGTTTTGCCTATGTTATCGGCTAGGAGTTTTATAGTTTCTGGTCTTACATTTAGATCTTTAATCCATTTTGAGTTTATTTTTGTGTGGGGTGTTAGAAAGTGATCTAGTTTCATTCTTTTACAAGCGATTGACAAATTTTCCCGGCACCACATGTTAAAGAGATTGTCTTTACTCCATTGCATATTCTTGCCTCCTTTGTCAAAGATAAGGTGTCCATATGTCTGTGGATTTATCTCTGGGTTTTCTATTTTGTTCCATTAATCTATATTTCTGTCTTTTTGCCAGTACCATACTGTCTTGATGACTGTTTCCTTGTAGTAGAACCTGAAGTCAGGCAAGTTGATTCCCCCAGTTCCATTCTTGTTTCTCAAGATTGCTTTGGCTATTCGAGGTTTTTTGTATTTCCATACAAATCTTGAAATTATTTGTTCTAGTTCTGTAAAAAATATCACTGGTAGCTTGATAGGTATTGCATTGAATTTGTAAATTGCATTGGGTATTATACTCATTTTCACTATATTGATTCTTCTGATCCATGAACATGGTATATTTCTCCATCTATTAGTGTCCTCTCTGATTTCTTTCATCAGTGTTTTATAGTTTTCTATATATAGGTCTTTAGTTTCTTTAGGTAGATATATTCCTAAGTATTTTATTCTTTTCGTTGCAATGGTGAATGGAATTGTTTCCTCAATTTCTTTTTCCACTTTCTCATTATCCGTGTATAGGAATGCAAGGGATTTCTGAATGTTGATTTTATATCCTGCAACTTTACTATATTCATTGATTAGCTCTAGTAATTTTCTGGTGGAGTCTTTAGGGCTTTCTATATAGAGGATCATGTCATCTGCAAACAGTGAAAGTTTTACTTCTTCTTTTCCAATTTGGATTCCTTTTATTTCTTTTTCTGTTCTGATTGCTGTGGCCAAAACTTCCAGAACTATGTTGAATAGTAGTGGTGAAAGTGGGCAGCCTTGTCTTGTTCCTGACTTTAGGGGAAATGCTTTCAATTTTTCACCATTGAGGATAATGTTTACTGAGGGTTTGTCATATATAGCTTTTAATATGTTGAGGTATGTTCCTTCTATTCCTGCTTTCTGGAGAGTTTTTATCATAAATGGATGTTGAATTTTTTCACAGGCCTTCTCTGCATCTATTGAGATAATCATATGGCTTTTATTTTTCAATTTGCTAATGTGGTGAATTATATTGATTGATTTGTGGATATTGAAGAATACTTGTATCCCTGGGATAAAGCCCACTTGGTCATGGTGTATGATCTTTTTAAAGTGTTGTTGGATTCTGGTTGCTAGAATTTGAATAGGATAGGTGTTAGCTCTTCTTGAAATTTTTGGTAGATGAATTCTACCAAAAATTTAATAAAAAGCTAACACCTACTTTACTCGAAATCTTCCAGAAAATTTCAGAGGAAGGTAAACTTACAAACTCATTCTTTGAGACCACCTTTGCCCTAACAGCAAAACCTGAAAGGACGCCCCAGTAAAAGAAAAGCACAGGCCAATATCACTGATGAACACAGATGTAAAAATCCTTAACAAAATTCTAGCATCAGAACCCAACAACACATTAAAAAGATCATACATCATGACCAATCAGGCTTTATCGCACAGATGCACATATTTTTCAATATCCACCAATCAATCAGTGTACTACACCAGATTAAAAAACTGAAAAATAAAAGCCATATGATTACCTCAACAGATTCAGAGACAGCCTCTGACAAATCTGTATGCAGGTCAGGAAGCAACAGTTAGAACTGGACATGAAACAACAGATTGGTTTCAAATAAGAAAAGGAGTATGTCAAGGCTGTATATTGTCACCCTGATTATTTAACTTATATGCAGAGTACATCATGAGAAATGCTGGGCTGGAAGAAACACAAGCTGGAATCAAGATTACCAGGAGAAATATCGTAACATCAGATATGGAGATGACACCAACCTTATGGCAGAAATTGAAGAAGAACTAAAATGCCTCTTGATGAAAGTGAAAGAGGAGAGTGAAAATGTTGGCTTAAAGCTCAACATTCAGAAAACGAAGATCATGGCATATGGCCCCATCACTTCATGGGAAATAGATGGTGAAACAGTGGGAACAGTGTCAGACTTTATTTTGTGGGGCTCCAAAATCACTGCAGGTGGTGATTGTAGCCATGAAATTAAAAGACGCTTATTTCTTGGAAGAAAAGTTAAAACCAACCTAAATGGCATATTCAAAAACATAGACACTACTTTGCTGACTAAAGTCAGTCTAGTCAAAGCTACGGTTTTTCCTTTGGTCATGTATGGATGTGAGTTGGACTGTCAAGAAGGCTGAGCGGTGAAGAATTGATGCTTTTGAACTGTAGTGTTGGAGAAGACTCTTGAGTCCCTTGGACTGCAAGGAGATCCAACCAGTTCATTCTGAAGAAGATCAGCCCTGGGATTTCTTTTGAAGGAATGATGCTAAAGCTGAAACTCCAGTACTTTAGCCACCTCATGCGAAGAGTTGACTCATTGGAAAAGACTCTGATGCTGGGAGGGATTGCGGGCTGGAGGAGAAGGGGATGGCTGAGGATGAGATGGCTGGATGGCATCAGTGACTTGATGGACGTGAGTCTGAATGAACTCCAGGAGGTGGTGATGGTCAGCGAGGCCTGGTATGCTGCGATTCTTGGGGTCGCAAAGAGTCGGACATGACTGAGCGACTGAACTGAACTGAACTGATGCTTCCTAAGTCCCACTAGACTTCACATTTCAGGACATCCTGCCCTAGGTGAATGAACACACCATCGTGCTTACCTGGGTCATGAAGAACTTTTGGGCATAGTTCATCCATGTATTCTTTCCACCTCTTCTTAATAGCTTCTGCTTCTGTTATGTCCATACCATTTCTGTCCTTTATTGTGCCCATCTTTGCATGAAATTTTCCCTTGGTATCTCTGATTTTCTTGAAGAGATAAATAGAATTTCCAATTTAAAAAAATTCCTTTATTTACTGGCATTGATAACTGAGGAAGGTTTTATCTCTCCTTGCTATTCTTTGGGCCTCTGTATCCAAATATATATAGTTTTCCTTTTTCCCTTTTCATTTAGCTTCACTCTTTGAGGGCTTGTAACTTTACCATTTTGCATTTATTTTTCATGTGGATGGTTTTGATCACTGCTTCTGTACAATATCATAAACCTCCATCCATAGGTCTTCAGGCACTCATCTATCAGATAGAATCCCCTATATCTATTTATCACTTCCACTGTAAAATCATGAGGGTTTTTATTTTATATTTGGGAGATATATTAATTCCCTATTTCATGTAGGGAAATATTCACCCAGATTTTCATCAAAGAAATACAGTAAACTCTGCATGTTATTAGGGAAACGCCGGATATATAGGTGTTTGAAGTTTAGATCTTAGTTTCTGAATCATGGAAAATTATCTTTCATGTGTACAAATCTGGAAAGTGTTTCATATGTGAAAAAATGAGAACTTATATTTCATATGAGAACATTACTCCCCAGATTGTCAAATGTGAACTACACATAATTCCAAATCTCATATCAGAAGACCTTCATTCAAACTTTCTTGATGGAAATATGGAGAATTTCAGAGCTCAAGCATGAAATGTGTTTGCAAATTATGTATTTCTTGTAGGAAAATTAACACAGGTTTTTCAAATGTTAAATAGAGAGCATTCAGTGTTTGATGAAGGAAAGACTTCACAAATATTTTCAAATTACAAGTATGAAAAAATTCCATGTTTCATGTGGCCATGTTTGGATATATGACATAGATATTTTTGTATTTCCTTTCAAAGAATCTGCATCCAGATTTCCATAACTCTAACAAAAAAAAATCCACATTTTCTGCAGATTATTTTTGTGTCCATACTTTCATTATGATGTACAGAGAATTATGTAATTTAAGTTGGCATAACTTTCTCCAGATCTGTATATGTGAATAATGGAGAATTTTATGTTTCACATCCTGAAATCTGCATCTAGAGTTTCATATGTGAAACTGAGAATTTCATCTTTCATGTAGGACACTGTCGTTTATGATATGTATACTTGAAACAGATAATAATTTCATCAAGAGGCTCCTTATTTACTATTTTTCTTCTATCATTTCGGTGTTGTCATTGGGATAGCTAAGGTTATTCATATCTCCCACATAAATTTTGTTTCTAACTCAAGCTTCATCTAGATTTTTTTTTATAGCATCCCCTGCACAGAAGTTAAATAAGCAGGGCAAGAATACATAGCTTTGACTTGTTCCTTTTGCAATTTTGAATCAGTTCATTGTTGCATGTCCAATTCTAACTGCTGAACCTTTGCAAATGTACACATTTCCCAGGAGACATTTAAGATGTTCTTGTATTCTTATCTCTAAGAATTTTACAAGCTTATTTTTCTTTATTTCTTTCTTTTTTGTTTTGTCTTGTTTGTGCGTGATTCACAATGTCCAAGTCATTAGCAGAGACAGTTAAGCAGATATACATGATTGTATGCTATCTCCTTGCTTATTCTATGATGCAAACATCAACCCATGTGTACCTCTTATAATTTAATAACTACATATTACTACTAGATTACACCTAATTAGTGGCTAGATTACACCTAATTTACACCTAATATTAGGCATAAATACAGTGGCTGTTTTATCATAGATAAAGTGGATGTGATGCATATGTATTGGATGTTTTATCATAGATACAGTGGATATGGTGTGATAGAGTGGGCACTATTTCATACAGTTGGTGTGATGTCTTAGAGTGGTTGCAATGTCAAATATAGTCTGTGTTTTGTCATAAATACAATGGGTGTTATCTCATAGTTATACTGGGTTTGATGTTGTATTTAGTGAATAAGATGCATGTGTGATGTCACACAGAATGGGTGTGTCATATATCATATCTATGAATCTCATCATATTTATGACATCACAAGCACTCTATATATATGGCATCACACCCAGTATACTTGTGACATATCACCCACCATAACTATGATCACACCCACTGTATCTATGACATAACATCCAATGTATTTATGAAATTACCTCAACTATATATGATGTCAAATTGATTATATGAGACATCACACACTTCGTACTTATGACATCATACCCACTATAACTGCCATCAAATTGACTATATCTGTGACATAACACCCACTCTATTGATGAGTGGGTATGTCAGATATAATGGTTGTGTTGTCACACAGTGGGTGTGATGGCAGATATAGTGGATATTATGTCATAAAGATAGTGGATGTGATGTCATAGACACAGTGGCTGTGATGTCACATGTATAGTGGATATGATGTTATACAATGGATGTGACATGTGATGTCATAAATACATGGGTGTGATGTGATTAACACAGGGAGTATGCTGTAATAACTACAGTGATGTGAAGTCATAAAGAATGGATGTGATGTCATATAGTGCTTATGATGTCATACATATAGTGGCTGTGATGTCATACATACAGTGGTTGTGATATTATTGACACACTGGGTGTGATGATACAGATGCAGTGGATATGATGTCAGATATAGTCATTGTAATGTCAGATTTAGCGGTTGTGTTGTCATCAACACCTTGGGTGTGATGTCATATATAGTTAACATGATATCATAAGGAAAGTGGGTGTAATGTCATAGATATAGTGGCTGCAATGTCACGTGTATAGTGGATGTGACATCAGACAATGGGTGTGATGTCATTAATAGATGTGTGATGTCATTGAATCAGTGGAAGTGATATCATAGATACACTGCACATGATGTCATACTGTGTGCGGTTTCATAAGTACATTATATGTATTACCCATGTTGTACAATACATACTTGAGCACATCTTACACCTAACAATTTGTACCTCTCACTCCTCAAACTCTGTATTGCCCCTACCCCTACCCCTCATAGCTGATAAACAGGGTATTGTTATCTAAATCACTGACCCTCATTTTTGTTAAGTTCTCTACTTTGTATTATTTTTAGATTCTATGAAGAAATAATTCAGTATTTGTCTTTCTGCATCTCAGTTATTTTACTTAGTATTATACCTTCCATGTTGCTGCAAATGACAATATATCGTTCTTTTTATGATTGAGCTTTATTCTATAGTTCTTCCTTGGTGACTCAATGGCAAAGAATCTGTCTGTCAAGCAAGAGATACAGGTTCGATCCCTCAGTAAGGAAGATCCCTTGGAGAAGGAAATGGCAACCAACTGGTGAATTCTTGCCTGAATAATTTCATCGGCAGAGGAGCCTGGAGGAGTATAGTCCATGGGGTCACAGAGTGGACATGATTTAGTGATTTAACAACGATTATCCCATAGTGTATATATATATATATATGTATACATATGATATATGTGTGTGTGTGTATACATCTTTATCCATTTGTCTATCATCTGATGGACATTTAGATTGTTTCCATGTCTTGGTGAATGTTGTGCTTCAATAAACAGTGGGGTACATGTCTCTCTTTAATTAACATTGCGTGTGTGTGTTTTAATATATATCCAATAACGAAATCACTAGGTCATATGTTGTCCCATTTTAGCTTTGTAAGAAATCTCCATACTGGAAATCACAAATTTTTCACTCCTATGGACTACTTTTTACTAAGCAAGATTGAGTTTGTGAGGCTGTTATTTGCTAACATCATATACTGAGGTATAATAAACACTATTACAATATAGGTGCCCAAGAGTCTACTTTGTATGACTTCTTAGCAATTGGCACTGGCACTACACATGACATGGCTCCCCAGCTAAGTTCCCAACTCTACACACACACACATACAGAAACACCAAGTCTTCAACCTCTTCTCCCATTGGAAGTGTGTTTTGGGGGTTCAGTTTGATCCCAGCTCTTCCCCTATTTTCAGGAGAAATGAACCTTCTTGTCTCATCCTCAAACCCACAGGATTCAACTCCATCCCTCTTCACACAATTTCCCCTTGCATGCCCTCTTTGTCCCCCCTCCCCCGCCATCTTCCATAGAGCTCAGAGAAACACATAATTTCACATCGGGTTACATTTATCTAATTTTCATGTGTGCTATTGGTATAAAATTCAACATTTGTACTGTTGGCACTTCTCAGAGGTGAGACCTTCAAAAATTTCTGAGGTCTCTAGTCATGCTATGAAGTCACTGCCTGCCCACTGGTCCAGCTGGACTGGCAGGGGACTCCATATCTCTGGAACCTCCTCCAGTTAATTCTGATTCAGCTCTACATTCACTTTGGAACACTGACTACAGATTTTGAGCCTCTGATTTTCTTAAGTTTCTCAGAGATGGGAGTATTCTGGGTCAGCTGTGATTGAATATGCTTATTCACCCACATGGTTAACATGGCCACCTGGAGAAAACAAGAGAGGGAGCACAGAAGGGCATTGGTTTGGGGAATAGGGTGAAGATGGTTGGAAATGATGGCTTCAGGAGAAGGGATTTGGGCAGAGAAGGAGCATGTGCCAGGCAAGGACAGGGGAGGGCATCTTATGGGGCAGTGTCAATTGGTAAGAAGAACTCAGGTGTGTTCAGCTTACCTTGACATTTCTTTTGGATCTCAATTGATAGGAGGTTTTCATCTTTTTGCCTAGGTATATGGAGTCAGCTGTTCCATAACTGTGCAAGAATCTTGTGGCTTCCCAGTCACCTTAGTGATTTTGAGGACGCCCTGCAGTCTGCTTTGGAGCGCCTGAGCACCCCTTATATATACTCTCCTCAAAGGAGCACAACCTTATGCTTTATGAGGTCAGAAAATCACCTCCCCATCCAATAGTGGTCCTGAGTGAGCCTTGACATCACAAAGCCCTATCCTGACACATCTAGAGGAAGTTGGGGAGCAACTCAGATACTTTAGTAGGAAATATGAGGCATTTTAATGCCCCAAAAGAGCCCTCCAAATTAACCTGCATCGTCATCTCTCTGAGTCAACTCTGAAGGGTCACACAGCAGGGAGAGTGTGTCTCCTCCAAACCTCAGCTGACAGCCATGCTATTCGGGGTTTCATTCTGTTTTCTCTCATTTTCCGTCATTATATAGCTTTCAATATATTTCCTAATATCACTCCATAATAGTTAGGCTGTATTTCAGTGTCTGTAGAAATGAGAATCATTCCACATTTTTTCCACAAGGTGGTCTTAAAACACCTTGAAGACCTTTTAATTCTGGGCCACCTACCAGAAACCTTTTCCATACTACTTCTTTTCTCAGTGTTCACTTAGCTCTCCTTGATTTTCTAGTTTCCAGCCTGAAACCCCTGTCTTTATGCTGTAAGTCTGCACTGAATACACATGCTCTTGCTCCACTTGAAACTGTCTTGGTTCAAGTCTAGGACTCATGTTCACCTCACTAGATATAATACCCAAGCTAGGGTTTTAAAATATATGTTTCAGGTTGTGCCAGATGATTCCATAGAGGGAATGACCACCTGCAACTGATTAGTGTTCCCAGGGAGGGGTGAAACATCCCCAGAGGTGAGTAAGCCACGTGTGCAAAGGGGTTCTCAACATTTGCCCTCACAAATCTCTTTTCTCATCTTGTTTTCCTGCTGACACATCCATAGGAGCTTACCTCACATTTGAGACCATGGTGGAATTCATTTCCATGAAAAGCTACCAAAGGCTTCCAACTTCTTGTAGGAAAGAGTGAGTAATCATGACCTACTCATCTAGTTCCCAAGATCTCTTATTGAGGTTGCTGATTCTGGAGGAAAGGGTAATGAGTTATGTGCTTCACTGCAGTCCTTGTGTTCCTAATTGACTTGCAGGGTCAGTTAGCCTGAAGTGTGCCCTGTGGACACTGTTTGTTGCCTTAGTGGGTATCCCAGGTTTCCTGTGATGTGCTCACTTCCTGGAGTCCACCAGTTGCTTATTCACCCAGGATGCACACTGTTTAAAATGTTAAGAAGTAGAAGAAAGCACACTATAAACAAACATAAAAGATGATTCAAAAATTTTTGGAACAAAAAACCTAAATCAAGTTAGAAAAATGTAAAAAAGACATGAGCAAACAGTTTCTAAGAAAGATGTAGTACTGTCCATTAACTTGATTAAGAGTTGTTTAAAAAACATGAGCAGCCAATTCACAAGAAAGATATTGATCTAGCCCCTAACCACATTAAAAAGACATTTAATCTCACCAAGGTAACAAAAATCATATTAAAATTTCCTTGAGATATCAAACTGACCTAGAAATGGCATAAATTTTAAAAAATGCACAGACATTAAAAACTTGTAATAACTGTGTTTTATGTTGTAAATTTAAGTAGAGACATGGAAGTCTTAAAATACACTCAGTAGGTTGTAAATTTAAATAGAGATATGAAAGTCTTAAAATACACTCAATTTAATCTTGCTGATATGAAAACTATACTGTCAGATGACAAACACCGATGATAGAAAAAAAATAAAAGATTAGACAGGGCAGCAGGAGGAAACTGTTCACTTGAAGAGATAGCAATAGAAAGTGTTCAGAATGAAGCACAGACTACACCAATATATACAACGTACAACACAGCATAATCTGTTAATTTTTGTCCCCCTAAGGATGCAGCATTGGTTAAATATTTGAAAATCCATCAGTGTAATTCAACTTAGTGAATAACTAGAAATTAAATACAATAGTGTTATCATGAAAAATGCTGAAAAATAATATGGTAAAATCTAACACCTATTCCTGGGTTGGGAAGATCATCTGGAGGAGTGAGATAAGCTACCCACTTGATTATTCTTCAGCTTCCCTGTTGCTCAGCTGGTAAAGAATCCATTTCCTATGAGGGACACCTGGGCTCCTTCCCTGGGTTTGGAAGATCTCCTGGAGAAGGGAATGGCAACCTGTCCCAGTATTCTTGCCTGGAGATTCCCAATAGACAGAGGAGCCTGATGGGCATACAGTCCATGGGGTCATAAAGACCTGCACAAAGCTGAGAATGGAGCACATTCTGTATAAAGTAATCATAGCAAACTAGAGAGAGAAAAATTTTTCAGTCTAATGAAGGTAATAAACTGCATAACTAACATTATATTTTATGGTAGAAGACTGGGCGCTTCGTTTCTAAGACAAATATCAACAAAAAGTTGTCCACTCTTATTCTATTGAATTTCTCTCAATGAAGTAATATTAGAAAATGACAGAGAAGTTTAGAAAAGTAGAATTAAACTCTTTTTATGTGTCAGTTCAGACATGACCTGCCTCTTGAGAAATCTGTATGCAGGTTAGGAAGCAACAGTTAGAACTGGACATGAAACAACAGACTGGTTCCAAAAAGGAAAAGAAATACATCAAGGCTGAATATTGTCACCCTACTTATTAAACTGATATGCAGAGTACATCATGAGAAATGCTGGACTGGAAGAAACACAAGCTGGAATCAAGATTGCCAGGAGAAATATCAATAACCTCAGATATGCAGATGACACCACCCTTATGACAGAAAGTGAAGAGGAACTAAAAAGCCTCTTGATGAAAGCACAAGTACAGAGTGAAAAATTAGACTTAAACTTTACCAGTCAGAAAACGAAGATCATAGTATCCAGTCCCATCACTTCATGGGAAATAGATGAGGAAACAGTGGGAACAGTGTCATACGTTATTTTGGGGGGCTCCAAAATGACTGCAGATGGTGATTGCAGCCATGAAATTAAAAGATGCTTATTCTTTGGAAGAAAAGTTATAACCAAACTAGATAGCATATTCAAAAGAAGAGGCATTACTTTGCCGACTAAGGTCAGTCTAGTCAAGCCTATGGTTTTTCCAGCGGTTGTGTATGGATGTGAAAGTTGGACTGTGAAGAAAGCTGAGCACTGAAGAATTGATGCTTTTGAACTGTGGTGTTGGAGAAGACTCTTGAGAGTCCTTTGGACTGCAAGGATATCCAACCAGTCCATTCTGAAAGAGAACAACCCTGGGATTTCTTTGGAAGTAATGATGCAAAAGCTGAAACTCCAGTACTTTGGCCACTTCATGCGAAGAGTTGACTTATTGGAAAAGACTCTGATGCTGGGAGGGATTGGGGGCGGGAGGAGAAGGGGAAGACAGAGGATGAGATGGCTGGATGACATCACTGACTCGATGGACTTGAGTCTGAGTGGACTCTGATAGACAGTGATGGACAGGGAGGCCTGGCGTGCTGTGATTCATGGGGTCGCAAAGAGTTGAGCACGAGTGAGTGACTGAACTGTACTGATTTTCCCTTTGCTCCTGGGTGTATATGTGTATGTGTATATTCCATTATTTTAATTATTTGTTTGATTTTGTGACTGCCATTTATCTAGGGTTCATGTTTAGCTTCTCATTTCTGGATATTTATTTTAATTTCACCTAACCCCATAATAAGTCAGTTGTGCCATCTTCCTTCCTGACTAGGAATTAATTACTGAGTCATTGTAATGCAATCACTGACTCCAAAACCCTGGACTACTAGAGAATTAACCCAAGGGAGTATCAAATAGTGAGAACTCACAGAATGGAAACCATTTAAATACAAGCTGAGAAACCACCCACCCACCAGTAGCACCCTGTAAAGTACATCTCATCCAAAAAATAAATAAATAATAAATAAATATAAAAACCCAATCATCAGCAGACAGTATTTCTGCATCACTCATCCTTGACAATCAGAGGGAAAACAAACAAAAACTCAGCACAAATCTCATACTCTACAATCCATATGCAAACAAATGGACGAAGCTTAGGAGGACAGAAACCAAAATGAAGAAAGAATTAAACCTTGTAGCTGGGAAAAGGAGACCTCAAACACAAAAAGTTTATAAAAAGAATGAAAAGGCAGAGAAATAATATGTAAGTGAAGGAAAAAAAGTAGAAACACAGAAGTCCAAATAAATGAAGAGACAATAAGCAAACTACTTAAAAAAGAATTCAGAATAATGATGTTAAAGATGATCAAAACCTTGAAAACAAAATAGATAAAATGTAAGAATCAATGAACAAGACCTTAGGAGAATTAAGAAATAAACATACAGAAACAACACAATTACTCAAATGAAAAATACTCTAAAAGGAATCAATAGCAGAATATATGAAGCAGAAGGACAATTCAGTGA